>NW_020539727.1:15391185-15484695 GCF_003426905.1 Ctenocephalides felis | reverse complement strand
AATCAATTCGGCAAACAAAAACAATCTCCATGTCAACGAAGAAAAGCGATTTCCTATGGATTTTCTTCCTTTTAAAAGTGAAATTAATGGGGTCATAAAAGACACAAATACGACATTAACGCTGTCGTGTTATCGCCCCAAAAAAAAACCACACGACCTCATCATAAAATATGTATTATGGCTTTGATATTCATGTAGTTTACGAGATATCGTTGTGATTTCGTTATTTTATTATATTTTAATGTAAATTGTTCGGGATGATAGTCGTAAAGTTGAATCTCGAAGGAATTATCGGAAAATTGTTAAATCGTAATGGGGTCTATGACCTTAAGCTTCTTTATGGAACCTTATCATTAAAATAATTAAAAATAAATTTAGATTTTTTTTAAATTATGATGACATGAGAATGTCTATATTAGCCAACATATTTTTTGAAGCTCTACAAAACGTACATATATTTATGTAATATCAAAGATTTTTTTTAAATATCAGTTTTTTTTATTTGCTTAGATTTATTGCCAATCAAAATGATATACATTCTTTAAGACAATATGCTGGGTGTAAATGCATTTAAGAGATTATCTCCTATGAGATATCTTTTTTTTGACATTTTATTTAAGATCGTGAGGCCATTTTTTTCAATCCTCAAGTAGAAGATTCCGCGCTTAATTCTTTTAAATATTTGTTGGGCGACCTGGTAATTTTTCGTGGTATTTTTACTATCAGAACTTGAATCGATTTTTTTTTTTCAAGTAACTTTTCTTAAGGCAATTTGCACCTAATTATTGTTTTGCATTTTAAGACCTGAAACTGTAATTGTACTTGAAAAATTTCAATTCAAAATTCTCTATTTTATTTCCATAGATTTTTGCTGTGAATTTTTTCCATAGATTTTTTTTGACACAATTTCAAAAAATATAAGACAACCGATACTAATTTAAAACTAAATTTCTGTGCATTCAATTAAATAAGGTAGGGGCACAAAGGTCCAATTTGACTTTGGGCAAATATATTGCAAAAACCGAACCAATTATACCACAACAAATAACACATATCAATCAAACAACTATCTGACTATGTTCAGTAAAACTTTCAGCTAATTCATCATCGTAGAAATGTTTTTTTGCTGTTTTTCAAAAATTTGTGATCTGGTCCTTTTTACTCTATAGGCGAGGTAAAATGGGACAACCGGGAGGTGCAATGTTTTATTTTTATTTTTGAAGAGATTTTACAAAATAATAGCTACATTATGCAAATAATGCAAAATATAAATTTAATGGGTACATTTTTTACAGAGATAACACTGTAAATAACCTTAATCTGGTATTTCATTAAAACTAATAATGAACAGAGTTGGAATAACTAACTTAATTCTTGTAAAATTGTTTGTTTAACTCAATTTACTTTTTTCTTTACTATTTGTTAACGTTTACACTTTTGCCAGGGTAAAAGTTCAGTTGATAATTTTTACCCCACCCACTTGTCAGCATTTATAGAGGTTATATAAAAAAACTGTTAAATTTATCTTGAAAATGACAATACATCATAAAAACTTTTGAATGGCGTAAACGGAAAAATTATATCAAGATTTTGTAAACTAAACAACGGTGCTCGAAAAAAACTTACAACGAAAGAAAATACTTTGGTTATGGATTTTCAAACATTTGCGTTTATCTCCCAATAGCAACGTATTAAGAATCAAGGTGATGGCTGGTTTTACATCTTTTTCCCTCTATTTTCAAATATTGTTGCTAAACAATGCTTAACTTTACTGGTTTTTGACTCTACCTTGTACTGTCTATAATTATTTTCAATGGTATTTTGTAGCAGATATTTCTAGAACAGTTACATTACGCTAATAAGAAAAATCATATCCATAACTAAATTACAAAATTGTAAGGCAATAATTTATTACCACATAACGTATAAACTCTTATATGTTTCTCCAAAGTTTTCACAATCCTTGCAACATTTCCAAATAAATATTTCTCTAGCAAAAACTTTATATTTCTTTACTATTTAACCAAAGGATAAACCCGAATGCTTTTAATCAAAGCAAACAAATCTCTATCTTCTCTTTTCGAGACTTTTCCACTGCGACTGGAGCAGATTTGATAAGCGAGAGAGAGGAAAAAGCTGTGCTTTTTAAAGTGACACTATCATCATCGTGGAAAGCTCGATGCGTTTGAGCTTGAGCTTTTCTACCTTTTTGTATAATCAGCTAAAATCTGGGCAATAGACGCGTCTAGCCGGAATTTATCCCGCCGCTGGGAGATAACTGGAGACGATACTTGGGTAACATGTATGTATGTATATATATATATATATATATATATATATATATATATATATATACGTATATATATATATATATATATATACGTATATATATATATACATATATATATATACTGGATGACCCGGCAAACGTTGTTTTTCTAAGTAAGGTATATTCTAAACAATTTCTAGAGAATCAAACAAATTATTACTTCAATGAGATATTATAACAACAATAAACCCCATTAGTTTGTCTATATTTTGTTAATACAATCAAACTGAAAGATTTATACACTTTCTATAGGAAACATAGTATAATCCATCCAAGTCTTTTTGGTCTTTCGACTTATTAATTACGTTTCAAGTTTTTCAGGTTCTTTTTGGATTCTGGATTTTGTGTATAATTGTATATGATACTACTGAGCTCATACAAATTTTTCAAATTTCTGCAAGGAGAGATATAAAATGAATTAAGTATTTTTTCTTTGACCTGCTTTTTGAAAAGTTTCAAGTAACATTCGATGAATTAAAGTAAATTTAATAAAAAATATATATGTAGAGCAGGGCAAGGCACAAAGGTCGAATTTGACTTTGAGCAAATATAAACTATATTATGAAAACCAAACCAATTATATCACAACAAGTAACACATTTCAAACGAACAATTATCTGACTACGTTCAGGTCAAAAATCGACTCACATTTATACGTACTTTTTGCATATTTAGTCTCATTCAATTCAGAATGGCTTGTAACGTCGAGAAAACATAAAATTAGTAAATCGATAATAAAAATTTACTATCTAATCGCTAAAAATAATTTGTCAATGTGGGTGAAATCGCCCTTGAGCCCTTGAATTCATTGATAAATTACTTAATTTAAATTGATTTCACTAATAAGACTTGTTATAGTTACCATGTACTCTGTTTTATTTTATTTCGCGAAATAATTATTTTATTAAAAATAATTATTTGATGAATTATAATTAATAATTGACTATATTTCTGCAGTGTATCTCTTTTAGATCTCACCATATAACACTATAACTCTATAGATATCACTTTTCTCCGGGCCCTTCCTCGCATCCCATATATTTTTTGCGGCGTTATAATTTATCACTAACGATCTGTCATACATTTCAAATGTGGAGGGTTGCCGTTTTTATGGACACCAGGACACCATAGAATGGACGACTTTTGCAGAGACGAACCAGAAAATATTATTATAATTGATTAATTAATAATATATTATTAATATCAATTAATAATATGTTTTTAACTATAACTAGAATATTTTACAAGACTGTATAAGTGACTATAAAAATAGAGTACTCTTTTAAGTAATAATGGAAGCGATTTACAGACAAACTTGTGGTATATGGCATCGTGCCTTAAGGCAAATTGCTGGAACTTCCCGTACCGTAATGAAATATTCAAGAAATTTTAAACGTTTTCAAATATATTATCGCAAATACTGTAACTTTCATTATTTTTGCTATCTTATTGTTATATCTGAGCAAATCAAATGTAAATCATAAATCAATTTATCTCCAGAACCTTAACAATCGTCATTTCATTTCGAATTCAATTTAAAAAAAAAATAGTTGCTTAATTTACACAAAATTGAAAAAGCTCTCGTATAGTCACAGTCTAAACGCATTTGCAAATAATTCTGTGCGATATTTTCACTTACACTGTGCTTAGTTTGACGGCATTTTCACATTTTTCAATAGTTTTCGCAAAATTGGAGAAGTTTTCAAGTAAATAAACAGTCTAAACGCACTTGGGTAAACATTTGTACTAGAGTAGCACTTAGACTGTGCTTAGCCAGGGTAATTTTTTGAATTTTTAATCCAAAATTACAAAAATATTTTATAGAAAATAAAAAAAGATGTAATAATTTTTTATCTTCAAAAGCAATTGTTTTGTCAATGCAAGCAGAAAGTTTTTTAGATCATTCAAATCGGATGCTAAGTTCACTCAAAAACTGCCATTTTTTGCGCATTTAGCTCTGTATCTTCGTGACGGCTGGACCCGCCTTTGCCAATAACAGAAAATAGAGTATTTGTATGTTTGTGAGTCAAAATTCGACATTTCGTTTTAAAATCTCAAACATTCTTTCTCTCAATTTTAATAGTTTTAAATCTCAATTCCTGTTGACCATGATGATTATTTACACATATCTAAGAAAAATTGCAACTTGCCTCAAGGTAACATGCAGCTTACTTATGCTCCTCATCAAATCTTAATTATATTACAAAATTTCTAATCCTAGTGTTATTTATAATCAAATTAAGTTTCTTTTGTTGAATTATTGCATTATGTAAAATTATTATTTGAAATATGTAATGTAAAATGCATTTTGGAGGTTAGGTTTTATGTGTAAAATGCGTAATTATACAGGCAATGCATAATTCTTCGACAGTTTATTACTACCAATTCATACGAAGATAGACCAGTTGCAAAACATTTTTAACTTCCCGCAGGGTAAGTTGTAGTAATCTCAAAAAAATCGAAAATGAAAATGTTCGCTTTTTTCACGTTTCTGAATATTTTGGCATACCTTAGAAAAAATTGGATGTATGTGTGTGTGTGTGTGTGCGGATACAAATGTTCGTCGATGATTTTGGGAACACCGATCAACCGATTTGAATAATTAAAAAAACATTCGATTCGTATTGATCAGAAGACGTGCTGATTACTTTTTGGCGAAGGCAGGTCTAGCCGTTCCGAAGAAACGGGTCAAAATGTGCCAAAAACGGTAACTCAGTTTTTAAGAAAACGGAGCGTCCGATTTTAATAATTCAAAATCATTTTATTTATGTTATAGCGGTTATGGACTCTCAATAAAAATGAGTTAAAAAATGCCATATTGCGGTCAAGAATATTTATTGGGCATAAGTACATCAAATTATAGGATATTTTATAGAGATTTCAATAATGTGTACACATTTTGTGTAAATTTTTATGGGTTCCGCACCAAGAATTTCTGTTACGGTACGGAAAGTTCCAGCTATTTGCCTTAAGGCACGATGCCATACACCACTAGTTTTCTTTTAATTTTTTTTAATTTATAACTTTTTTCCTCGATCCCTTTCTGTCCTCTGCCCATATGGAGTTAAGTAATTCCTGATGGTTCAGCCGCAAACTCTCATACGTCTAGTATGATGGTGGTATGGTGGTCTGGTGGTGGTGTGGTGGTGTTGTAACGTTATTAGGTCAATTGTAGCATGAGCAAACATCAATTCATACAAATACACACACCAACACATTGGATAAAAAGGCATAATGTAGACACTTTATAGGACAAATATAAATACTCTATAATATAAAAGATCTGGTTACAACAATAAGCACTTTCAGACGAGGAAGAAATGGAAAAGGTTTTATTAGAGGAAATTGAATAACTAAAATCGTTTATTGATATTTAGAATTTTTGTTTTATTTATTAACTTCCCTAAGGAGAAGTTTATGTTTTCATAAAAAATCGGATTCGCTAATTTTATGTTTTCTCGACGTTTCAATCAAGCCATTCTGAATCGAATGAGACCAACATTTGGAAAAAGTATGTGTATGTGTGTGTGTGAACAGATTTTTGTTCGCTTGTAATTATATAAAAACTTTTAATTTTCATACGTTTGTAATCTGTGCTTTGAATTTTCCAATTATTTGTGATTTTTCATGTATTCTACATGTTACAGCATTTAAATTTTATAAGAAATTTAAATTATATAAAAGACAAATGAATATATATTATGTTTTAATTTTTTTAGTCTAAAAGTTGAAGAAAAACGTCACCAATAGTTAACTTCCCGTAGTTAACTATTGGTAAGTTATAGTAATCGCAAAAAAATCGAAAATGAAAAATTTTATATATTTTTACGTTTCAGAGGTTTCTGAACACATTGATATACTTTAGAAAAAATGAATGTATATATATATGTGTGTGTGTGTGTGTGTATGTTCGGATACAAATTTTCGTCAACGATTTCGGGAACAAGGTTCAACCGATTTGAATGATTCAAAAAACATGTTGACGAAACAATTGTTTTTGGGATTTTTTTCAATATTTTTTTTTTTTCAAAAAAAATTTTTTTTGTATATCGTATATAATTCGAATGTTTTGGTACGGTGGGTTCCAGAAATTTGCCTTAAGACGCGATGCCATACACTACTAGTTACTTCTTTAACAAAATTAAAATTTTCAAATAAATTATAATTTAAATACTCAAAGGTTTTTTTTAATTTTGGACATACTATATTAGCTTTTAGTTCAGAAAATTAAAATCATTAATAATAAAAGCTATTCAAAAAGACTTATTTCTATTTGTAAAAAGACTTATTATTATTGGTAAAAAACGTTGGTAAAACACTTTTTTTAAACGGCCAGCACAGTTTCGATAAATCTTTTTGGTTAGCCTATAAGAAAATTTAACTTATTATTCATTTAAGAAAAAATCCTGAAGTCAAACAAATTATAATACTCAAAGAATTTTTTTTTAAATTTTGGACATTCCATATCAGCTTTTAGTTCAGAAAATTAAAATCATAAATAATGAAAGCTATTCAAAAAGTCTTATTTATATTTGTAAACAGACTTATTATTATTTGTAATAAGCGTTGGTAAAAAACTTTATTTAAACGGTTAGCACAGTTTCGATAAATCTTTTTTGTTTGCCTTTAAGAAAAATTAACTTATTATTTATTTAAAAAAAATCCTGAAGTCAAACAAATTATAATACTCAAAGAATTTTTTTTTAAATTTTGGACATTCCATATCAGCTTTTAGTTCAGAAAATTAAAATCATAAATAATGAAAGCTATTCAAAAAGTCTTATTTATATTTGTAAACAGACTTATTATTATTTGTAATAAGCGTTGGTAAAAAACTTTATTTAAACGGTTAGCACAGTTTCGATAAATCTTTTTTGTTTGCCTTTAAGAAAAATTAACTTATTATTTATTTAAAAAAAATCCTGAAGTCAAACAAATTATAATACTCAAAGAATTTTTTTTTAAATTTTGGACATCCCATATCAGCTTTAAGTTCAGAAAATTAAAATCATAAATAATAAAAGCTATTCAAAAAGACTTATTTCTATTTGTAAAAAGACTTATTATTATTTATAAAAAACGTTGGTAAAAACTTTTTTTTAAACGGCTAGCACAGTTTCGATAAATCTTTTTGGTTAGCCTATAAGAAAAAATAACTTTAAATAACTTTTTTTTAATTCTGAAGGCAATAAATATTATAGTTTTAAATATTTAATAAATGTACTTCAGTAATCTATTATTAGTAATGAATTATTTATTTAATTAGTTAATTTAAATCACGATTTAGTAACATTTGTGTCTTATATAAAATGTTGGTTGTTTTTTTCTTTAAGATGTTTATTCTTTTTTAAAATTATTTATATCCTTTTCAAAGTTATATAAACATTGGAAAAAATTATAATAACAATTTCTGTTTACGTTGACACATTTCTTCGACGAATCGAATTTCAGCATCAACGGCGACGATTGTTTAATAATTTGCTGAATAATAAAATACTTAAATAAATAAATCGTAAATGACGAATAATCTTGATTTGTATGGCTTTTGTATGTATATTTACCTATAGTTAATTCAATCTTATTTCTATACAATTTAGAACTAAATATACATACAATTATATATTTTTCATTCTACTTGTCTGAACTAAATCTTCTGTTCTCTCTTCATTAATTATCAATTATTTAATTGTAAGATTTTTATTAATATTATGTTTTAAGATCCTTACTAATTTTGAAAATCTTTTTAATATTTTTTGTATTAAATTATTACATTCTTCTATAATAATTGACTCTCTCCGAAGTTAATGCAGAAGTTTCTTCGAGTTTACAAATGAATAACTTTACATAATATCTTCAGGCTCATTTTTTATTCAATACACAAATTTGAACTGAATAAATTTTACGTCAATCACTAAATTATTTATTTGGAACATCTGGAACAGATTTAAACACACAATTCATATATAAAAAGATATTTCGTTAAATCGATAAAAAATACAGAATAATCCTGTAATTTTTTTGGATATAAAAATATACTATTTTAATGCATTTTGAACCAAATAGCTTTTATTGAAATAAATGCATAATAGTAAATATCGATTTTTCTAAAAAATTAAGCAGAGCAATGATTGATCCAATAAATTTGTTATAACCTAGATTTTTTTGTTTATAAGAATTATTATAGTAATCTGTATAATGTACATCAGGCTAAAATGCTTGATATTAAACCCTTAATAGCTTTTTTAAAAATAATTATTACACTAAATTTTTAATTAAAGTAAAATTTATTTTACAAAATAATTTAATTTAGAGAATTTGCTGTTTTATATAACAAATATTTTTTATATTTTATATTCTGTTCATTTATTGTTTCATTATTTAATTATATTAGACATCCTTCAGAAAATTGTGTTGATTTTGCTCAAAAACCGAATTACCATTTTTGACACTTTTTGCCCCTTATCTCCGGAAAGGCTAGACCTGCCTTCGCCAAAAACTAATCAGCAAGTCTTCTTATCAATACGAATCGAATGTTATTTGAATTATTCAAATCGGTTGATCCGTGTTCACGAAATCGTGAAGGAAAAATTGTATCCGCACATACATACACACATACACACAAACATCCATTTTTTCTAAGGTATACCAAAATGATCAGAAACCTTTGAAACGTAAAGATATATAAAAAATTTAATTCTCGATTTTTTTGCGGTTACTATAACTTACCGTAGGTACCTTACATCCTAAGGGATGTAAAAAATAAATATTTTGATTGTTTTTTGACTTTGAAACATATTTTATATTATTATATTTTATATTGCCAATTCGTAGAATTAAAAATGGTAAATTAATGTTTAATACTTGATTTATACGTTTTGATACTGGATATGTGTCATCGAAATCTGGATTACAACAACTTAAAGAATAAACATAATTTTAAAAAAAATATTTAAACATTGATTTGAAAAAGTATTAAATATGAATATACATACTAAACCAGGAAGAACCAAAATAAGAAAGTGGAACAATATATTTTTTATTAAATGAAATTATTATGTTTATTCTTTGAAAAAAAATATATGTTGTTCAGGAAGATGTTATGGTTTTTCCTTGTATGGTATGTATATCTTCACTTTATTTTTTTAAATCATTTTTTTAATATTTTTCAAAAACTGTACTTATTGTTTAGAAGAAATTTTTAACTTCCCGTTGGGCAAGTTATAGTAATCGCAAAAAAATCGAAAATGAAAATTTTTATATATTTTTACGTTTCAGAGGTTTCTGAATATTTTGGCATACCTTAGAAAAAATGTATGTATGTGTGTGTGTGTGTGTGTGTGCGTAGTATGTATGTGTGTGCGGATACAAATTTTCGTCGACGATTTCGGGAACACGGATGAAGCAATTTGAATAATTTAAAAAACATTCGATCCGCATTGATAAGGAGACGTGCTGATTAGTTTTTGGCGGAGGTAGGTCTAGCCGTTCCGAAAATATGGGGCAAAAAGTGCCAAAAACGGTACCTCAGTTTTCAATAGAACGGAGCGTCCGATTTTAATAATTCAAAAAACATTTTACTTGTATTGACAAGATGAAGATTTGATCCAATTTTTATAAGGGCAGGTTTAGCGGTTTCGGAGATATAACAAAAAATAATAATTTTTGGTACGGGAAGTTCCAGCAATTTGCCTTAAGGCACGATGCCCTAATTGCCTTAAGACAGAATTCCACTTACAGCTAGTTGTAATTCATATTCACTGAATGATGACGCATATCAAGTGCACAAAACGTATATATCGAAAAGTGAATATTAATTCGGCGAATTAAATGCTGGTAAATTAATTACTACTATTTAATATTTTTATAACAATAATGTTAATTTTATTTACCTTACAAAATAAATCCGCCCTTGCACTCCTCACTTTATTCTCAAAACAGTTTTCACGTGCCTAAACATCCATCAGAACTTAATATTTTTTTCCGCACTTTTGCACCAGTTTTATCCAATTTAAAATAATTATTTATAATTTAATAAATCTCCGAATAGTTTAATTTATCAAAATGTTTATAAATAATTTATTATTTAAACAATCACTCTATATAATATATGGTAGCACGTGTTTTTCTCGTTACTCTGACGAACTCTTATAGTTCGACGTGTTATCGAACGAACCGTCGGGACGACACTGAAGCCAGAGAAAAGCGTCGACTTTCCATCGAATAAATAGTTGAAGGAACTCGGGACGCATGCTCGAATGAAAATTTATTAAAACACTTTTTGATTTACAGTTTTTTTTTATTAACTTTCCTTAGGGTAAGTTATAGTATTCGTCCAAAAATCGAAATTGATCATTTTTGCATTTCTCGATGTTTTGAAGGTTTCTGAACATTTTGGCGTACTTTAGAAAAAATGGATGTATGTGGAGATGTGTGTGTATGATGTATGGATACAATTTTCTATAAATGCTAAAAATGTGAAAAAATGCCGTTTTTGAAAGTGCGAAGCCTCCGCATTCGAATGAGAAAAAAACATTTTGCTTGCGAAGAAACGCCTAGTTTAGGAAAGCAAAAAAAAAAATTCCCAAAATTTCTCTTTTTAACTTCCCGAAGGAGAAGTTTACGTTATGTTTTTATTAAAAAATCCGATTTGCTAATAATATCTTTTCTCTGCGTTTCAAGCCATTCTGGATCAAATGAGACCAAATTTAGAAACAGTATGTGTTTTTTTTGTATAGCGAAAGAAATGCGTTTATGCATCCCAGACTAGGTCTTTTGTTTGGATATATCGGAATACCGCCTGGGTATAATGCCGACTAAAAAAGAACACCGTAGAGCATTACTTCGTGGGGGAAGGATCTGGAATGTTATCATTATTACCTTGATTTTTTTATACTTATCTTTTAACTGAGCAAAGTTTCATTCGAACATTCTTTTCTGGACCGATTTCAAAAATTTAAAAGTCGCACGATGTATTTCGATGAGGACTCTCATTTGTTAGGTGTGTGCGACCGTTTCTTTGTAATTAGCAGAAGTAGAAAATTTTTCGACATTGTTTTAGCCCACAATTCTGAATCGATTTTAAAAATTCAAAAACTGTTCGAAAGATATTGGTTAGGAATCGTGCTGACTAGTTTTTGGTAAAGATCCGCTGGCACAAGTTCTTGTAATTAACTGTTTTAAAAAAAATTGACAACTTCTATGAATTTTTTTTTGCGATATATATCATGGTCTTCTAGAACATACTAAAATATTACGGCCCTACGACAAGTCGTTTAATTTTAAAAATTCATCAAAATTTGAAGAAATAAGTAGCATTGTTTTTTGACTTTTGTTAAAATTAGATCTTTCATCAAAATTTTCTCAAAAACGGTTGAGTCGATTTCAAAAATTTTAAAACCAATTGATGAAAATTGATAAGCACTCGCGTTGGTCAGATTTTTGATACTATCGGCTGAGCAGTTTCTTTGTAATGAGCAGAAAAGTAAAAAAACTGTCGTCCATGATTTAGTCAAAATTTCTGATTCGATTTTAAAAATTCGAAAAATGTTATTTGGGAGCCGAGCCATTTCTTCGTAATTAACTGTTGAAAGTTTTTCGATGAAACTTTTTATGTTGATGGATATCATGGTCTTACAGAACATACTAAGGTATTACTGCCCTAAGGCAATTAGTTTAATTTTAAAAAATCATCAAAATTTGTAGTCAAATATGATAGTAGATTGCTAAACTAAGATCTCATTGGAGTTCTTCTTAGACATCGATCTCAAATATTGTCAATTTAATTTAGCTCATAGGAATCCTTATGTATTTCTGATTGCTGAATAAAACAGAGTTAAAAAAAATTATAGTGATAACAGTTTAAAAAAATATTATAGTCATATAGTGTCATAAGTCGCATTTCTGATTTCACAAAATTAAAAGCTTTTTTTTGGAATTAGTGGAAAATTAAGTATGCAAAACTTCTCTATTTACCTCTAGTCTCCAAAAAATGTTACCATTAATTTTAATTTTTAAATAATATCAAGGGCTACGTACATGATATATGATACATGTAATCGTGTAGTTGAAAATTTTATCTAATTATCTAAGTTTCAATTTCGATTAATTAAGTCATAATTGACACATTTCGGGAAATTCAAGCATTTTGTCTCAAGGCAAAATGCCACTTACACCTAGTTTATTCTTATTTTTAAATTTAAAGTAGAAATTTTATTAAGCCATGATTATTGATTTTTAAGGCGAGTAATCCTAAATTTGATTATGTATATATACATTTATACATATATATATATATATACGTATATATATATACACGTATATATATATATATACATATATCTATATATATATATATATATATATATATATATATATCCATGTATATATGTTTATATATCTTAATTCTTCAATTTAATATGTGATCGACCTTATACATATGGTACTATCAATCGTGAGTTGAATAATTTTAAATACATTTACAAACGAAACGAAATAATTGATGTCATGGCAGTATCTTATGTTTACATTCTCATCATTTGTGTGATTTGTGATTCATTTTATATTTTATACGATATTATTCACTAGTTTTATAGCCACAATTGATATAAAAATAGAGATATAAAATTAATATAGAGATAAATATACATTGATTCTTGGTAATGGTTTCATTCATTGGTGAAGAATATTCATACCAATAAACTTGATTTTTTTTAATTTATATCCTTAAAAAAAAACTTCGAGAAGGTTCTAGCGCTGATATAAATCTTTGGCATGATGATAATACAGTTTCGGTTTTAATCCAGTGTTTCGAGCAACCTGATATCAAGCAGTTGTAATGTCCAAAAACTATTATTCGTAACTGATGTCTTTCTGAAGGTTTTCGAATTTTCAAAATATTTTATGAAATTGTTGATGAAAATTTCTGCAAAATTTTATAATTCTAGAGAAACGGCTAGGCTGATTATCTTGGGAATTTAAAAAAATAGATAGTAATATAGTACTTACTTCTAGTTCATCTCTACTTCGCCCATATTAAGTTTTACCTCATTAATATTTCGATCAAAACGTGCGATATGCGAAATATTCCTGTTCCTTATATGCTGCAAACATCAGACGAATTCGAATTAAATTAAATTTTATCGTAAATTCTGTAGTGTCACGATTCCATATATATATATTTGTCTTGTTTGTCTCTAATACATTGTCTTCAGGAATTTACTTATTCAAAGCACATTAGAATCGTAAGAGCTACAACAATGGCATATTTAACTGCCAATTCGATGAGACGAGACGAATTAGCAATTTATTTTCCGAGACAAGAAAGGTTAAATAACACTTGCACCAAGTACTTTAAATTACTTAGACACTTGTTTGTAATTAATTAATTGGGATCATTAAAGTTATTAATGGTAACCACAAGTTTTTGCCGATTTGGCCACATGTGTTAGTTCAATACACATTTTGTTTTATCACCAGCACAAATTTATTTTATAATTTATCGTTATTAACTTTCCATAGGGTAGGTTATAGTAATCGCAAAAAATCAAAAATGCAAATTTTTGCATATTTTCACGTTTCAGAGGTTTCTGAACATTTTACCATACCGCAGAAAAATCGATGTGTTTATGTATGTATACAATTTTTCGTCCACCTTTTACGAACAAACCGATTTTAATGATTTATTTACCATTCGATTCCTATTGATAAGGAGATGTGCCGATTAGTTTTTGGCAAAGGCAAGTCCAGCCGTTTCGGAGATACGGAGCAAAACTGCAGAAAATAGAAATCGAGTTTTCGAGAGAGCCGGGCCTCCGATTAGAATGATTCAAAACAAATTCAATTTGTAATGACGGGGAAAAGTGGTGTTTACTTTTTGCCAAAGGCAGGTCCAGCCGTTTTGGAGATATCGAGCTAGATGTGCAAAAATGACAGTTTTTGAGAGAATTAAGAATTCGATTTGAATGATTCAAAAAACTTTTTGTTTGTTTTAACAAAATAATTGCTTTTAGAAAAAAAAAAATTTTTGTAATCAATATATATAGCTACATTATTAAATTCACTGTTTTAAAATCAATAATTTAAATTCTAACACAGAAATAATTCGCCTTTGCGTTCTCATCTTTATGGTCTCATAAGTGAAAATTTTAGTAGATATTCTAGGCGTAAAAAATTTCAAAAGTTGCTAGTTTTGCTGCTTTTCTAAAATTAAATAAAAAAATATTAAAATAATAAAAAATATATTATTAAATAATTAATATATTATTATTTAAACAATTGAAAAAAATGACTGAAACCAGTAAAAAATGTTATGCTGTGAATTATTTAAATATGTTGTATTAAATTAATCTTGCTTTAAGTTTATGGATTTCACGTATTCAATTTAATTCATTTTTTGTATTTTTCTATTTCAAACCGTACGAGATTACGTATTTTATTTAACCGTACGATTTTTGTCCTTATTTTAAAGTATCTAAATTAAATTAATGCATAAAATTACAAAGCGAAATAAAATTTTACAGTAAAATAATAAGAATTGTGAAGTACAACAGATTATTCAACTCAGAATAATTAAAGATTCAATTTAGATATTATTTTGCAATTACTTACAATGTTTATCTACATAAAATTCAAATTTTGAAGTTAATATCAATTTCATTTGGCATGAACACGTTAATGCAGATTTTTATCTCTATCTTAATAGAAACCTGTAGTTACTAAATTATAATTTTTATATAGATGGAATTCAAATTTGGTGGTTAATTTCATAATTACTATCACTGTTAATGGTCAGATGATTTTTAATTTCATAAAGCTTTTATATTCATTCCTAAAGTTTACTTGATTTTTTTAGAATAGTTCTGAAAATTATTTACTGTTGAAAACTTACTTCAAGAAATCAAGAAAATGATAAGTAAATCGATTAAAATTAATATCTTACTTTGCAATAATTTCACAAGGGAAATACAATTTTTATCTAGATGGAATTCAAATTTGGTGGTTAATTTCATAATTACTATCACTGTTAATGGTCAAATGATTTTTTATTTCTTAAAGCTTTTTTATTCATTCCTAAAGCATAATTTGTTGTTTTTTTTTTTTGAATAGTTTTGCAGAAATATTATAAGTAAATCGATTAAAATCAATATTTCACTTCGCAATTATTTTGCAATAAATAAATAACTATAATTTAACATCATGTTTTAAATTATTAAATTGCAATGTCACTTTTTTATCACAGCATAAATAGACTTATATGAGAATGTGCAATAGTAAGCAAAACTTTCTTTAGAATAATGATATAAGCATTATATTATGCTAACAAATGAAAAAACACAAATTTATATATTCAATAGCAGGATAAAAATAATTAAAATAAATATATAACATTTAAAATTTTAAAATTACATAATACGTTTTCTTTACTTATTTTAATATACCTAAATTAATTTTTTTTATTTCATTTATTAATTACAACTGTCTATAAATTATTCAACTGAATTATAATTTTTATATAGATGGAATTAACATTTGGTGGTTAATTTCAAAATAACTATCACTGTTAATGGTCAAATGATTTTTTATTTCTTAAAGCTTTTATATTCATTCCTAAAGTTTACTTGATTTTTTTAGAATAGTTCTGAAAATTTACTTCAAAAATATAGTAAATAATAGTAAATCTATTATAATTAATATCTCACTTTGCAATTATATCTCAATTATAAATAAGTAACTATAATTATTTAACATCACAACAAAAATTAATAAAAAAGAATTGCAATGTCACTCCATTACCACTGCATAAACAGATTTATATGAGAATGTGCAATAGTAGGCGAAACTTTTTTTTAGAATCAAGAAAAATGCTAACAAATGAAAATAACACAAATTTATATATTTAATAGCTTTGTAAAACATTATTAAAATAAACATATAAGATTTAAAAATTTATATTATAAATCATATGTTAAATTGAGATAAAAATCAAATGTCCTTGAGATTCCTCTAATAGTTGGTAGCCAGTAATCAATGTCAATGTCGTCAACGTTTTCAATTAAATCCTTTATTACTTATATTAATTATACAATCATTTGACTATCAATTGTTATTAACAATTTAGTATTCTAAAAAATACGATAAGAGAATACAAAACTTGGTTTCCAAGAATGTTTCGAATGATGATGCGGGTATATGAGTATGACTCAAGTTATTGGAATTGCGCGCTCTCGTCGTCGTTTCGGACAGGTAAAACTTTTTCGTCGTCGTCCGAGACGATTAGTCATATCACTTAAAGGACATTTGCATCTTAAGTACCTGTTTACTAACAATTTCGAGACAATACAGGTAGTTATAATAATTTTATGAAGGAATGTTAGAAAAAATATAAATGTGTTTACAGAACATTAATTTGGGTAACAAACAACTAACTAGTGGGGCGCATGGCATCGTGCTTTAAGGTAAATTGCTGATACTTCCCGTACTAAAGATTTTTTTTTTTAAAAAACGATTAACAACATTGAATATTTGAATCTTAGAAAATTACTTTTTTAGAAAAAAAGACTAGTTTTTTAAAAAAAGTCTTCTTTATTTAGAAATATTTTGGAAATTTTGAACTTTTTTTTTCAAAGCAATCGTACTGATTTAACTGCATAGAGACGAAATATCGTAGCGCGTCGCCGTCTAACTGATAAACATTGGTACGGAACTCCTAGGAATGTAAACAAAATATATACTGATTGTTAAAATTTCTATAAAATATCTGATAATTTGATGTGCATATGTCTAATGATCATTTTTGACCGCCAAATGGCTTTTTTTATATTTTTTACTAAATCTCCGAAACCGCTAGACCTGCCTTCATGAACATTTGATCAGGTCTTTATCTTGTTAATACAAGAGCTCCGCTCTCTTAAAAACTGAGTTACCGTTTTTAGCACTTTTTGCCCCATAGATATATAAAAATTTTCATTTTCGATTTTTTTGCGATTACTATAACTTGCCCTACGAAAAAATATCAGTTGTTTTAGTATCTGGATTGTGTAATCCGTTATTGAAGTGAAACTTCTTCAGGCGCGACTAAGGGGTAACTCATCATGACTCATGATTCGTCATTGGTCATCGATAGCAATCGTGTTTGAATGACCAAGTCATTCAAAACGAGTTGATGTGACCTTTTTGAGAACACGTCGATTTAAGGGGGTATTCTACTGTAGACGCATGAATTTCGGCCGGTTTTTGAAGCGCTGTATAAAGGAAACAAATAATATTTTTACTATCGATTTTTTTATCATTTGTTTATTGATATTTTATTATTACATAAAAAAAATATAAAAAAAAATAAATTGAAATTAACAAAGTTATGAGCAGTCAAAGTGGGGGTTCCCAAAAAAAGAGGGTGTCCTGGCGTACATGATTCCAAACCTCCTGGTGATTTGAAACATAAAAGATAGATGGATTCTTAATTATAATAGATGCCGCTATCGTATGAACCTTGGATAAGTTAAAAAAAATTTTTTTGTTTGAATGGCAGCAGTTTGAAAAAAAAAATATTTTTTTTCATGTTTTTTTAACAATTCCGAATTTTTTAAAAATACTAAATAAAAAGTTATAGTTTTGGGCAAGGTCCATACGATAAAGCGATATATAGAGAAGATCCTCTCCAAATTTGAAGTAAATCGGTTCATTAGAACTCGAGATATCCTTACCGCCAGCTCAAAAAAAGTAGTTCCGAGAAAAACGCGTTCAAAGTTTTGAGACAAGTCGGACCCGAACCGAGGCCACGTCACTAAAACGGCTATAACTCAGGAAATAATAGTAATTTTGAAAAATCCTTTTAATGACATATTTTTGAATAACTAAACTTTGAAAATATGGAAAAAAAAATTTTTCGATTTTTTCAAAATTCTACAGTAGAATACCCCCTTCAGGTAAAAATTCTGTTCACACACACACATATACACATACATACATACACACGCACACTTACTTCGAGAAAACATAAAATTAGCAAGTCGGATTTTTTTATGGAAACATAAACCTTTACTTTGGAAAGTCACATTTACGTGAGGAAATATAAAAAACAAATTATTCAATATTTATTTATAAAAAGCAATACCATATACAACGATACATTGATAATATTATAGTATCAGTTTATATATTAATACAAATTTACAAAATATTGGACCAAGAATATACCCTTGAAGAACCCCCAAATAGGGTTCCAATAAAGTCTTGAGGGCTCACAGAAGTTTTAATATTGACTATATAAAATTACCCCCAAACTAGTGGTGTGTGGCATCGTGCCTTAAGGCAAATTGCTGGAACTTCCTGTACTGTAATGAAATATTAGAGGAATATTAAATAATTTCAACTATATTATTATAAATACGATAACTTGTATATGCTTATAGAAAAGTAAATAAACAAAATTTAATCAATCGAACTTAAAATAAAGGGCATTGTCTAATATTTATAAGAATTATATAAACTGAATTGTGAGTTGATTTTTTTTTGTTTTTGAAGTTTATGAGTGAGCTTTAGAACTTTAGCTAAAAATAAATATTATTCAATTCAAGGTAATATTATTCCAAAAAAATTTTTTGCAAAAAAAAATCCTAAAACAATCGTTTTGTCAACTCAAGCACAAGTTTTTTCAATCATTCAAATCGGATGCTTAGTTCTTTCACAAACTGCCATTTTGTGCACATTTAGCTCGGTATCTCCGAAACAGATGGACCTGCCTTTGCCAAAAACTAATCGCAACTTCTCTCCGTCATTACGAATTGAATGTTTTTTGAATCATTCAAATCGGTTGCTTCAAAATCTTGATTTCTATTTTCTGCACTCTTCGCTCCGTATCTCCGAAACGGCTGGAGTTGCCTTTGCCAAAAGCTTATCAGCACATCTCCCTATCAATAGGCTTCGAATGTTTTTTGAACCATTCGAATCGGTTGATCCGTGTGGACAAAAAATTGTATCCATTCATACACACACACATCCATTTTTTCTGGGGTATGCCAAAATGTTCAGAAACCTTCAAAACATGAAGATATGCAAAAATTTTCATTTTAATTTTTTGGGCGATTACAATAACTTACCCTACGGAAAGTTATTAAATCTGAATTAAGTATAATAAATCATGGTAACAAACATTTTATTATTATACAATAACTAAATATTTATTACTACAAACAATTTGCAGTTTTTGCTCAATCATCAATCTCATTGACTCATTCTCGGTTCCAAGAAGATTTTACAACTTCGAGATTTCATTCATTCATTCATTCATGTTTTTCTCGAGAAACGATTTTGTTGTAGTAAGAGAAAGTACAAACGAGATTTTTTATCACTATACCATTAGCAATTTTATTTATTACCATACAACAAATGAGTATGGAATGCCACTCAGGTGACCTTTGGAGTGACTCAGATTTTTCTCGAAACTAATCAAGGTGGATTGAATACAACATATTGTTTTTAATAGTTGTTTTGTTCGCGATATAATTAGTGGAATTGGACAAGTAGTGATTGTTTGATAATATTTTAATACGCAAAAGATTGCGATCAGAATTCTAGTCATATGTAGATTTGTAGGTGTAAGTGGCATGTTTTAGCCAACTATTAATGGCAATCAATTATTATGACTTGAATTAAGGCAAAATGCCATTTGCACCTAGTTTGTTAACTTCCCGTAGGGTAGTTATAGTAATGGGCCGAAAATCGAAAATGAAAATTTTTGCATTTCTCGACTTTTTGAAGGTTTCTGAACATTTTGGCATACTTCAGAAAAAATGAATGTGTGTGTGCGTGTGTGTGTTTTGTATGTCCGCATTTTTTCGTCCGCGTTTTTGGGCGCACGGATCAACCGAGTTGCATGGTTTAAAAAACATTCGATTCCTATTAATAGGGAGATGTGCTGATTAGTTTTTGCAAAGGCAGGTCCAGCCGTTACGGAGACAGGGAGCAAAGAGTGCAGAAAATAGAAATCGAGTTTTTGAAAGAACGGATCATCCGATTTGTATGATCATTAAGATCATTTACTGATGTAAAACATTCAGTTCGTAATGACGGGGAAAAGTGGTTATTAATTTTTGGCAAAGGTAACTTAGCGGTTTCGGAGATACAGAGCTAAATGTCCTAATTAAATGATTCAAAGAACTTTCTGCTTGTTTCAACAAAATAATTGCTTCTGGGAAAAAAATTGTTTCTAATTTTTTTTTTCAAAAAATATTTTTGTATTTTGGATTAAAAATTTAGAAATCTATCCATGCTAAGCACGGTCTAAGCGCCACTCTGGTACAAATGTTTACCCAAGCGAGTTTAGACTGTTTATGTTATGTTTAGGAGCATTTTTCCAATTTTGTGAGAAAACTATTGAAGAGCGTGAAAAACTGTGCCGCCAAGCTAAGCACAGTATAAGTGAAAATGTCGCACAGAATTATTTGCAAATGCGTTTAGACTGTGACTATACGGTAGCACTTTTCCAATTTTGTGTAAAATATTAGGCAACTATTTTTTTTAAATTAAATTCGAAATGAAATGACGATTGTTAATGTTCTGGAAATAAATTGATTTATGATTTACATTTGATTTGCTCAGATATAACAAGATAGCAAAAATAATGAAAGTTACACTATTTGTAATGATGTATTTGAAAACGTTTAAAATTTCTCGAATATTTCATTACGGTACGGGAAGTTCCAGCAATTTGCCTTAAGGCACGATGCCGTACACCACTAATTTATTTATCAATTCATTAAATATTAATAGATCGTCAGGCGCTAAATGTCCAAATGATATCATCTGGTCGGAATATTTTCCGCCGGCAAAGAGTTTTGCGTGGCTCCGACTTAATAAGGATGTGCCACATATTAATTTGCATACAAGTTCCAGCAAATTAAATCGTTTAAAACAATTGCTCATCATCAACATCACCAACATCAACAAATGCAGATGGAAATTCGGTTCACACATTATTTTGCAACACTTTAAACGGGTCACAAATATGCTTTAGTTTCTTGATTTTATCGAATACTTTCTATTGAAGAATGTACTTTCCATGTGTCTATATTTAATAATATTATTTAGAGTAAGACTTCTTAAACTATGGGTCGCGTGGGAAAATTCTGGCGTCGTTGGAGATTTTTATATCAAATATTTATATCATTTTACAACGTCAGGTCTTGATTTTTGTTATGTTCTCAACGAATTCCTTAACTATATATTTTCATATGTATATTGTTACCAAATAATGAAATTATTTAAAAATATTATTTAATTTTTTAATATTTGTGTGGTCGTCAACAAACTCGCAATCATAAAGGGGGTCGCCAAGAAATTCTCAATCGTAAATGGGGTCGTAAGGACAAAAGTTTAAGAAGCCCTGGTTTAGAAAATGAAATATATGAGATCTGTTATTTAGTATCACGCATACTTTATTAGACTCGCAATCTTCAAGAAGAAGAATAATCATAACATTCTAGATCCTTCCCCCATAAAGTAATGCCTGACGGAGGTTTCTGTGGAAATATGAGACAAGACATGAGCGTAGTTTTTAGTTGCTATTTTACCTAGGCTGTATTTAGCCCGACATATCCAGTCAAAAGACCTAGTTTGATGTGTCTAGCAGTTTCTGTGAGAATATGAGACAAGAGATGAGCATAGTTTATAGTCCGTATCATACCGAGGGGGTGTTGAGTCCGACATACCCAGACAAAAGACCTAGTTTGGTATGTCTAGCAATTTCAGTGGGAATATGAGACAAGAGATGAGCGGAGTTTTTAGTCGGTATTATTATACCCAGGCGATATTGAGCCCGACATACCCAGACAAAAGACCTAGTTTGGCAAGCTTAGTGCTTTCTGTGGGAATATGAGACAAGTGATGACTTGAGTTTTTAGTCGGTATTATACCCAGGCGGTGTGGAACCCGACATACCCAGACAACAAACCTAGTTTGGTATGTCTAGCGGTTTCTATGGGAATATGAGACAAGAGATGAGCGGAGTTTTTAGTCGGTATTATAATCAAGCGGTATTGAGCCCGACATATAGCCAGACAAAAGACCTATTTTGGTATGTTTAGCGTGTTCTGTGAGAATATGGTACGGTATTATACCCAGGCGGTATTGAGCTCGACATACCCAGACAAAAAACCTAGTTTGGTACGTCTAACGGTTTCTGTGGAAACATGAGACAAGAGATGAGCGGAGTTTTTAGTCGGTATTATACCCAGGCGATATTGAGCCCGACATACCCAGACAAAAGACCTAGTTTGGGTCAACTTTTTTTAGGCAAAGGTAACCATAGGAGAAATGTTAAATTTGATAATATTTTGATATCCTTCTCTTGACCTACATGAAAAAATTCGATCCTCAAATTGTGTTTGTGATTGTTTGAATCTCTATATAGGTGTGTACAATATAAAAAAGGTGGGCTTTTAAATTGGTCAAATTAGAATTGAAGGCAATAGCAATAGCTCGCCGGAAATTAACGACACACATTCACACATCTGTACACACGTCGAAACAAATTCATGACAATTGAAAATTATTGCGCAATTCAATTACCTCTACAAATCGTTGTTTACATTCATAAATCGTAGAGACATTATTTACAATTGGAAATGTACTATACTGTTTGAAATATTAACTTCCTTGTAAATTACTGTAGATTTAATCAGAGGTTTCAATTTCGATCAGACAACCTGATGTCAAGCAGTGGTGACATATATTTCTATTTAAAAATTTAGATAGCAATAGGTTTCTAAGTGCAAACAATCTTTGGGGGTATTGCTGCACCAACAAACAAACTCATCAGTATTATAGATATTTTGTATCATATTTTAGAACATATTAGTTGCATAATGATCTTAAATTATCAATAATAATTAGGATATTGCATCGAATTTACTATTTTGATTGAATTGAATTGAGTATTTAATATCAGAAATAATTACCAAAATGTAGAGCATTCAAATTATCATTTACAAGTCATTTTTCGTCGTTTCCAACATCTGGTCCCTAAAAAACTTCAAAGTTCGTATTGTAGCTTTATATTTTGTATCAAAAAACATAACATCCAGACTCATGATGAATATTTAATTCATCATGTTTTATATCTCGCTTTTTTCTTGTTTGTAAGTACTTATGAGAAAAAAACTTCTACATTTTTTGCTGATGCTTCTGTCAAGTAAAGAAATATACTAATACTATAATAATGTGAATTAATTTTTTAAAATTTGTACTGAAAATTTAAATTGTGAATTTATAAATAAAAGAAAACTATGTCTTTCGCTAAAACCAATAATTTTCTCACACTGTCAACAGTAGCAAAATGTTTTTATGAATCGTTCAAATCTTTTGCTGTGTTCTCTCCAAAAATTTCATTTGGAGGTTAGGTTTTATGTGTAGAGCGCCTTATCGCACAGCAAATACATAGCTTTTTGACAGTTTATGGCCACCAACTCATACGAATATAGACCCCTTAACATATCTTTATCATAACCATACATAAGGTTGACTTTTAAGAGTAAAAAATTTTGAAAACAAGGTAACTAAAACACTAGCTTTATATTGAAAAATAATTATCTTTTAACGAAAAATATTAAATCAATATCAATAACCTTTCTCAACTATTATTATTATCATCTGAATCAATTGAAATTAATATCTTCATATCATCAATAATATCAAGTTTTGCCTTCTCATGTAAATCTATTTATGCAGTGGTAATAAAGTGACATTGCAATTTAATGATTGAAGCGAAGTGAGATATTGATTCTAATCATTTTACTTATGATATTTCTGAAGTAAATTTTAAGAACTATTACAAAAAAACAACTAGTTAAACTTTAGGAAAGAATATAAAAGCTTTAAGAAATGAAAAATCATCCTTAAGAGTAAAAAATTGAGAAATAAGAAAACAAGGCAACTAAGAACACCAGCAATAATTCACTTGATATTGAAAAATTATTAACTTATATGACGGAAAATTAAATCAATATCAATAACCTTTCTCAACTACTATTATTATCATCTGAATCAATTAAAATTAATATCTTCATCACAGGATGCCATTACAATACAATATTATCTGTCCTGGCATTATTCATCCATATCCGATATAAAAATGATATTTAATTGCGACATTCAGTCTGTTATTGTCGATCTCATTTTTTTTTACATTTGTATGTAAAGAAAGATATAATTTAATGTCGACCAGAAAGATCAGAGGTCGTTTTCTGGAACATCTTAATGTCGTGTGAGTAATAAATGTTACAATGACTCCAATTGTAGGAAAGGGCCTCGGTCGTTGATTGGCCTGGATGTAATTAAGTCATCAATAAAATGAAATTTATGTTGGATAGAAAAATTGTTTGAAGGAGAGAGATATTGATTGTGGATGCAACTTTGTATAGGATGGATATTTATGATTTATAATTAAGGGGCACAACTAGTGTAACCGCCTTAAAAAAAGTTGATTTTTGGGAATTTATATTAAAAAAAATACTTTATCAATCATTTCAAAATTTTAAGACTATATTTACACATGTTTTAAAAATACATAGAAAAAATTTTGAAGAAAAAAATTATATATTTTTTAAGTTATCGTCGATCTCTAACGGCGCGAAAAAAAGGCTCTTCACTGCTGCAGTGATTCTGGCCTTCTCCGTGGATGAAATTTAAAAAAAAAAAATCTTATTGAACTAGATAATATTCTCTGTAAAATAACCTACGATAAGTAAAAACAATCAAAAATTGACAAAATGGCGGCGTATTAAAAAAAGTCGAATTTTACCCAAAATTTTGGTCGTTTTTGAACTGCCAAAATTCGATTTTTGATCTGATCAAACAATCGATAGTTCATTTTACGAAGAACTACTTATATATAGAACATGTAAAAAATGCACCTATTTGATAGTGATCGGAACATTTGTTTTTGAGTAATCGCTGCAGCAAATTCGGAAAATTCCGTTTCGAGAAAAACGCGTTTAAAGATAAAATGATCGTTATACAATATACTATATATACTTTTTAAATGGCTGTAACTCAAATACTATTTAAGATATCGATTTAAAATTTCGGTATGTTATTTTTATATGTATAACCTATCAAAATATAGAAAAATTTAAAATTCGATTTTTTGAAAATTTCACACTAGTTGTGCCCCTTAACACTGTTTTCCAAAAAAATTAATAAACAATACATGTTTATTAGTGTTTCAAAATATCCAACTAATATTGGCCGATCTTTGTCAAAAACTAATTAGCACGATTTCTAAATGACATTTTTCGGATTTTTCAAAATTTATTCATGATTTTTAGCTAAAAAGTGGACGAAAAATTTTCTGCTTATTAAAAACTGATGAAGGAGAATTCATATCGAATTACATTGTATGCCTTTTAATTTTGTTAAATCTGTGTATTCTGATTGTCTATTAAATAAACAAAAAAAAATGGTTAAATCTATCTAACCGTTTTTGAGAAAACGTCGATGAAAGGTCAACCTACCCTATATAAATAAAATCCTTTATTATTTCCATATCAATTTTTATAGAATTAACAAAAATTATTCGGTTTCCTTGATATACATTTTCTAAGATTTTTCGAAAGAACAAATTTTTATCCCAGTTGGATTTTAAATATTTTTGATTTTCCAATGTGGATCTATGTATTACTAAGGTCGGCCAGTTTGTATAAAATTCAATCGCAAATAATATTTTCTATAGTACTACCCCTACTTCAAAAACATAAATACTAAATAAAACTGTTTTATACACAACATTATTATTTTTTTGGGTTTTTAAGTATGATATTCTGAAAGTGCTCATCAAGACCTTTCATTTGATACCCCTCATCGATTTTGCCCATACAAAAAATTCTTGACCCAAATTAGACAAATTTTCATAATCTATTCAGGATTTTTGGTTCTAAGATGGACGAAAAATTTTGCACTTTTGTGCTTATTCTAAAGAAACTGCTCAGCCGATTGTCTCGAAAAATTCATAAACGAGTTACATCGAAAAGCTTTTAAATTTGTCAAATGTCAATTTGTAAAGGACAACCTACCCTATATAAATAAAATCTCTTATTATTTTGATATTTATTTTCATACAATTAACAAAAATTATTTATTTAGTCTCCTTGATATACATTTTCTAAGATTTTTCGAAAGAACAAATTATTATCTCAATAGGATTCCAATAATTTTCGATTTTCCAATGTGGTTCTAAGTATCATCAAGTATGACCAACCCTGATATATGTGACTAATTGCCCCTTTTAGCACGAGTGCAAATAAACTAATTATTTCATCAAAGTGGCTTAATTAATTAACTCCTAACGAAATAGACTTTAGTTATATTATCATTAATAGTTTTAGTAATTAAAATTAATCTTGTAATCATATTTATTAATAGAATAATTTTAATATTAGAGTAACTTATAATAAAGCGAAGTTTATATGTAATTAAGATAAACAAAAAATCAAAAGTATTATTTGAACTTAAAAAAAAACATTATTACATTTGCTGTGATTGAAATAATTTTGTTTTCAAGCAATTAATATAAAATTTAATGATATAATAATGATGAGAATTTTTTTAAATTCAACTTCATTTTAATTTAAAAAAATAATTCATCTTCCTTTATATCAGTTTTGCATCGCTTTTTTTCAAAGTTAGCCAATATATTTTTTTATTATAACAGAAATTTACATGTGTTAGAAATTAAAATTAAAGAAAAATTTATTATAATGTGTGAGTGTACAAAATGAAAAAAAATTAGGGTGAAAATTATCATAAATATTATTTTTAAAAATACGTTAAGAATTAATTTAAAACGAATTTTGATAGTTCAGCCACTTATAATATTTTATTGTGTTTGTATAGGCTATGATTTTTATCACTGTGCTATGTTTTATTAAAATTGTAAAGCAAAGTTTACAAAAAAAATAATTAAAAATATTCAACCCGTCCAAACTTCACTTTTCATAAAATAATTAAAATTAGAATCATTGAAGTATAAATTAAATAGATGTAAGAAGGATTTTGTAAGTAATTGGCTTAATAGTTCAATTAATTCTCTAAAATTTGCTTAAATTTGCTAAAAATTGTAATTGTTTATTTCGAAAATTAATTAAAAAATAGGGTCGTTTCTCAATCAAAACTAATCATTAAGGAGTTTATTAAAGAGTATTCAAATTTTTAGCATATACACACATACTGTTTTCAATTTTGGTGTCGAAGGATTCAGAATGACTTGAAACGTCGAGAAAACATAAAATATTGCATATTGGATATTAAAATAAGCATATTTTGGATAATTTGGAAAAAAACAACTCTCTTCTTCGAACAACTCATACTTAGAACTAATTTTGAAGTAGTAAATTATTAAGGAATGCTTATAAGTTTTATAAAAGTTTCTACCTTACAATTTGGTACATTTAGGTCATGTCGCCTACATAAATTATTTCTCATATAACCTTTATCATTTATTTCGAAGAAAATAACTTTATATTAATTAACTTCCCGAAGGAGAAGTTTATGTTTTCATCAAAAAATCCGAATGGCTAATTTTATGTTTTCTCGACGTTTCAAGCCATTCTGAATCGAATGAGACCAAATTTGGAAAAAGTGTGTGTGTGTGTGTGTGTGTGTGTGTGTGTGTGTGTGAACAGATTTTTTGCCGTAAATCGACGTTTTCTCCAAAACGGCTGGAGCGATTTCAAAAATTTAAAAGCCATTTGATGTATCTCGATGAGGACTATCGTCTCTGAGTTTTGTGCGGCGATCGGCCGGGCCGTTTCTTTGTAAATTGCAGAAAAGTGAAAAATTTTTCGCCCACGTTTTAGCCCGCAATTCTGAATCGATTCTGAAAATTCAAAAACCATTCGATAGATATTGATTGGGAATCGTGCTGATTAGTTTTTGGTAAAGATCGGCCGGGCCGTTTTCTTGTAATAACGTTTTAAAAAAAAAAAATTTGACGATTTTTATGATTTTTTTTTTTTGACGGTAGATACCATAGTTTTCTAGGTCATACTAAAATATTACAGCCCTACGACAACTCGTTTAGCTTTAAAAATTCGTCAAAGTTTGCAAAAATTGGTATAGTTTTTTTGACATTTGTCAAAATTAGACTTTTGATCGACGTTTTCTCAAAAGCGCCTGAACCGATTTCAGAAATTTAAAAGCCACTTGATGTATTTCGGGGAAGACTATCGTTTGTCAGTTTTGTGCGACTATCAGCCAAGCCGTTTCTTTGTAATTTGAAAAAAAGTGTTAAACTTTTCGTCCACATTTAAGCTCATCCTACCGAACCGATTTTAAAAAATCAAAAACTGTTCGAAAGATATTAGTTGGGGATGATACTGATTAGTTTTAGGTGAAAATCTACCGAGCCGTTTTCTTGTAATTAACCGTTGAAAAAAAAATTTAAGCCGATTTTTATGGATTTTTTTTTAGCGATATATACCATGGTCTTATAGAACTTACTGAAATATTACGGCCTTACGACAAATAGTTTGATTTTAAAAATTTATCAAAGTTGGAGAAAATGAGTAGCTCTTTTGACATTTGTTAAAATTAAAATTAGACTATTTACTTGGTATAATGATAGAGTACTTGGTCTTGAACATAATAAACCAATAAAGTCCTGAAAACTGGTTCAATTATATAAAATTTGCTTTTAGAAAATACTCCGAGTCAAAGTGTTCGTTCGTTTCAATTATGTGTAATAAATCCACTCTTAATACTTTTAATGACTCATAAATTAATTTATTTTTTATTGATTAAGTCGATTATTTAAACATATCGGGAAGTTCATGTAACTTGCCTCAAGGCAAAATACCAAACCAACTAGTATAATCAATTAATAATACAAAATAAACATCTTATACCAGAAGAGACATATTAATCATATTTCTTTAATATATTTTTATACATATCATATTAGGTGACCTACTATTTTCTAACAAGAATCGTAAGATTAGTTTTTCCACATAAAAAATCATTTTTGAAACAATTACTTACAAAGATATAAATTATTAATAGGAGAAATTTATGAGAAGTTTGTTTTCATCAAAAAAAATTCGATTTGCTAATTTTATGTTTTTTCGACGTTTCAAGTCACTCTGAATCGAAAAAGACCAAATTTGAAAAAAGTATGTGTTTAAAGAATTTTAACCTTTCATCGACGTTTTCTCAAAAACGGCTGGACCGATTTCAAAAATTTAAATAATTATTTTATTATTATTTAAATTATTATTTTTATTATTACAAGTAGGAATACAAGACCAAGGTCTTACACATGTCACGGGTCATGTATTAATATGATATATTTCTATTTATATTATTTGACCTACTATTTTCAATTTCCTCGGAACTTGCTGATATTAGTTTTCCCACATAGGAAATTCGAGTTTTGGAAACTTACACAATACACAATACACAATATGACTACGACATCAGTTCGTGTACATTTCCCTTGAAAAGCCACCGGGGTTTGGCTTTTGTAAATAATATATATCATACATGTCTTTCTGGAACATGACGTCGGTTTGGTCATAGGAATTTACAAATATAAATAACATACTTGTAATTAATCCTTGAAAGTGATAATTTTCTACCACTGATATCTCAAAAAATAAGTAAAGTTAAGAATTTTTTAACTACAATATTTATTTATTTATTTATTTATATTTATTTTACAAGCCGTCGGTATAATAATATTATAATAAGGCTCAAGTCAAATATTTTCCAGATTTAATATAACTTAATGAACTATTACCTATTTTATTACTCATTTATTTATTATTTAATTTATTTACTATAAACTTATTTATATTTATTTAATTTCAATTATTTTTAAATATAACAAGTTTGTTTGTTGCAAGACTTAAAAAGTATTTTAATAAGCTTTACAATACTTTTACAATATAATTATTTTGTTTAATGAATTCTAGGTTATTTTATGATATTTTAACAAATTTAAGTATCTTTTATTATTATTATTATTATTAAGTATTTTTACAATATAAGTATTTTCTTTTACAAATTTTTAGGTATTCTAATGAAAGAAATATTTTGTTTCACAATTTTTAAGTGTTTTTAAATTATAAGTTTTAGTTAACTAATTAATAATATTTGAAAGTAGAGGGCAAAAGATGTATAACCAGCCATCACTTTGATTCTTATGACGTTGCTATCGGAAAGGTCTAAAAATCCACAACAAAACAATTTTGCATTTTTTGAAATTTTAATTAATTTTTATAATTAAACCACTTCTCATAAGCCTATAATATTTTATGGTGTTCGGTTTGACTATCAACCTTATTATCATGCGAAGTTTCATCAAAATACCAGAAGAGTAAACCTGAGGGTTCCCACGTTAGTTGTTAGCTTCTTTGGTTGTGAGTACTGTTGTTTAGTTTATGGGACCTTAATATATTTTCAAAACTACATTTTTCAAGTTAGATTCAACAGATTTTTATATAATTTCTGAAAAAGCTTACACGAGGGTGGGTTAAAAAGGACCAACTGAACCTTCACCCAGACAATTAAATAAATAAATTATAAATAATAATAAATAGCAAATAAAATAGTGAGTTAAGTTCAAAAATCAATTTTACAAGAGATAAATTAAACAAATAGTTATTCCAACTATGCTGATGATTATTTCTGACTAAATACTAGATCAAGGTTATATACAGTATTAAAAATGTACCTATAAAATTTATATTTTGCTTTGTTTGAATAATGTAGTTATTATTTCGTAAAATCTCTTTGAAATTAAAAATAAGACATTGGACCTGTTTGCCTCTCAGCCATCCCATTTTACTCCGCATATGGGGTAAAAAGGCCCAGGTGTCAATTTTTTTTTGGAAAACAGCAAAAAAACGTATTTTTACAATGTTGAAATAGCTGGGGGTTTTACTGAACATAATCTGATAGTTGTTATTTGTTGTAAAAAGGACCAACTGAATTTTTACCCTGGCAAAGGTGTAAACAATTAAAAATAGTAAATAAAAAAATTAAAAAAATCAATTCTGCAAGAGATAAATTAAATAAATAGTGATTCCAATTTTGCTGATGAATATTCCTGACGAAATACCAGATCAAGGTTGTATACACTGTTATCTCTGTAAAAAATGTACCCATGAAATTTATATTTTGCATCGGTTGAAAAATGTAGCTATTATTATATAAAATCTCTTTAAAATTAAAATTTAAACATTGAACCAAGGGGTAAATAGGACTAGGTGACTAATTTTTGAAAAACAACAAAAAATACATTTTTACAATGATCAATTGGCTGGGAGTTTTACTGAACATAGTCAGATACTTGTTTATGTGATGTGTTGTTATTTGGAACAAAGTTATTTGGAAAATAATTGCCAAAAATGTTTATGTCTATGTCTGAACTTAGCTAGAGAAATACATTTTTTTTGTTTTTGCTAAATTTTGTTCCAAGTTAATTAATTTTAATAATAGTGATATATTGTTGTAATGCCAATTAAATTGTTTATATAACAATATTTACAGTTAAAATAATTTTAGAATAAAATTACTTAGAAATTAACTCTGAACATGGGCTAAATTACAAGAAAATCGCTTTGAATTTGGGCTAAGAAAGTTACATTTTTTCAGTTTTTGCCAAACTTTGTTCTACGTATTTAAATTTTAAGCAAAGTATTATATATTGCAAGAACCTAATATTTGCTTGACAAGAGCCTGAAATAATATATATTATTATTGATTGAGGCTTGCTTATGAATAAATAAATAAATAAATAAATAAATTAGTTGTGATATAATTGGTTTGGTTTTGCAAAATAATTGCACAAAGTCAAATTGGACCTTTGTGCACCACACTACCCTAATTGTTCACTTCATAAAATTGTCAAATATAATTTATGACGTCACATTCAAAAAATTTGAAGTCTTGGGAAAAACACAATTCTATCACTCATTATTGATTTACCATTTTTTACTTATTGATTTTTTAAATAACATTCGACACACTCGTTCAAAAAATTAAGGAACCATTGTATTAAATTCCATGTACTCTTTACATTTTTTTGTACAAATTTATTTTAACCTCAGATAATCTCATTTCCTAAGAAAGAGTTTTCAAGTAAGATTTTGCTAATCTGCCAAGAGATTAAATCCTGCTTAGAAATTGTCCTCGGACCCCTGACTGTGCTAATACTGGGAGGACGAAATAATCCTTCTTATAATTTATGACACAAAGGATAAGATGATGAAAATTCCTTCAAGCCGAAGTAGATGTTTGATAGTTAATAGTAAAAGAACTAGGTGTAAGTGGCATTTTGGCGTAAAGCAAGTTGCATGAGATCCTTGATACGTGTGAATAATCGACTTAAACAATATGAATTAAGATAGGAATTCAGCTATTTGGGTAAGATGTTCGACTGATTATTTAGAAAACATAGACTAAAAACTCACCAATGTGATATCCAGTTTATAACTTCCAAATAAGATTATAATAAGATTATTCCTCGCGATTTAAGTAAAACTTACTTGCTACTGTACAAGATGGCATTTAAGTAAACATAAATGCATCTTATAACAATTTTGACTAATGTTCGACAGTAATATGGTAACACTCGTGATGCACACATTTTATAGTGTCAACCATTATACACATTTATATAATGATAAATTATATAATATATATTTATAATAGCATTCAAAATATGTATAATATTTAAAAACAATAATGAAATTAAAGTCGTACTTCAAATATGACATGATCGGTTTGTCGTTGTAATTAGCATTTAGAAATAAACCTTCATTAGAGAAATTAAGTAATTGCTGATTAATAAAATCTATAATATTCGTTCACACAGTGGATTATGTTAAACAACGTCTAAACAAATACTGTTTTCTCAACTTCACTTATCATGTAATAATTGTGTTTGAAGAACTTCATGTAATTAAAATTAACATACATTCATTGACTGGGTGACCGTATAAATCTTCTTGAGTTTCAGACATTTTCATTTATTTTTTAATTTAAATATATTGGACGTTTAAATTTCATCAAGATTGTTCAGTTGACTGTTGTCCTTTTATATTACGGATACAGGATTAAATTTAGTAATTACAAAAAATAAATTATCTTAATTGAATTAATTACAGTAGAATACAACTGTAAAACAACATTAGGCCTAACATTAGTATTATCTAATACAATAACTTGAAGAAAAAAAAGTTATAATATTGAAATAGTTTATTTAAGGCTTGTAGATCTTGAGATTCTTCTGGTAAAAAAAATTCCTTTAAATATTCGTTATGCAGTTTTTATTTGAGTCCCATATCTGGAAAATAATAATTGAGAGCAGTATCAAAAAAGGACATAATATAAAAATAATTGTAATGATAAAATACTTAGGGTAGCAAAATGTTAAAATGATTTGGAATAAAAATTAGAAAAAGTATGGAAAAGGGAAAAAATAATTCTAACTGGTGGAAAAGAAGTATCAAATATTATCGGTAGGCATTTCATTATCAAAATAATGTTTGATATCGAAATTAGCAAAGTCGGAAGTATCGTAGACTGTTTGTATTTTTTTTTACTTTTTTGCTGGCGATATAATTTCATTCTGAACAGTTGTAATATCTGTCTTGCCTAAAAAATATTTTCCATTTTAATAACTTCAAAGGTTTATATCAACTACGAATAATATAGAAATAATTTCCAATCAATAAACTTACGTTTAGTACACAGCACAAATGTTTAATTTGTTTTATTATTTTCAAGGAACAGGGTAAAATATTCTTTTGATTCAGGCATTTTTCATTAAATCAAGATTTGTACTACGATGTAACTTTAAAATTAAAGACATTACAATTTTCTTTTTGTATCCTTGCGCATACAACGTTGATGCCGATACGCATACAAGGACAGATCTCTATTCACATACACGACGACTAATCACAATCGACCCGTATAGAAATGATATCATCGAGAACGAATGACGAATCATTGGCACTCGACTTTGCCGTAACGCACTTCCGTTGCATTTGTACGGATTTACACCCTAGTCGCGCCTAAAGATGTTTTACCTCAAAAATGTTTTACCACCCATCTCCTTGATTCTTACAACATTGCTCTCAGGAGAAAAATAATAATGTTAGAAAATCCATAACAAAAGTATATTTTTCGACTGAAAATTTTACTTAAAAAAATTATTTTCACAAATTGCTAAATCTTTTTAATCCGTTATCAGAAAGTTTTTGAAACTTGCCCCAAGGCTCATCACAATAAACATCTAATTCGTCCTTTTATCAACCTTCTTTTAGCTAAATTTTACCTAAAACTTCTATCCTTCATCCAATGTCCTACAAAACTGACCATATGACTGAATATGAGATAATAATATAGAAATATGAGCATAAATTCCTTTATCTATCCATTACTATTGTTGTCGTGGAATTTGTCGTCATATTCGAGAGATATGATATGATCGTGTCGTCGTCGTGGGTTGAATGATCCTTCTTAAAAAATTTTGCAGCACTGTGCTAAAGTTGATAAACGAATAATATAATTTATGGTAACTCATATGTTATCTATTTTTCTGGTCTGTTGCCATCGAGTTTTGCTGTTTTCTGTGTAATCGCGATTTTTGAGGACGGAAGTTTAGGTCATCAGTGGATAGAAGAAAATTGGGCAAAATTGGTGGAATTGGAACTTGATTTTGGTGTATTTATAATATGTTTCGGAAGCAAGAGAAGAAATTTATTGATGGTAGTAAAATAACTTTTTTGTGGGCACAAGAAAACAAAAGTATTAAAACGAAGCTGTTAAAATTTTCCTCCAATTCGGAATGAATTAGGAATATACTAGAGGTAGTATCAGTAATGGTTCTGGCGAGTTATCCAGATTGTAGTTTTTGCATTAGGCACATCTCCAAAAGTTTAATTCCGTATGTTTTTGTATTATTATTAATTGATTTTAAATAGATCCATTACCCTGTAGTGTATTATTTTTTCCAGAAGCAAATATTTTGATCGTGTTATTATCGTTTTAGTTACGCAAATGCTTCGGAACAATAGTGAGGTGTGGCTTTCGTTTCTGTTTTGTTTGAAAACGAGTCCGGAGCAAACAAATGCATTAGATATCCACTGTTAAATTAAACACGTATTACAAATACATACATACTTATATATACTAATACAGGGTGTCCCAGAACTCAACGTCCTGCTGAAACGGGGTGATAGTGAAACTTCATGTAATTAAAATTAACATACATTCATTGACTGTTAGTATTTTTTTTACTTTTTCGCTGGCGATGTAATCTCATTCTTTGAACAGCTGTAATATCTGTCTTGCCTAAAAATACTTTCCACTTTGATAACTTCAAAGATTTATAGATACTACGAATAATATAGAAATTATTTCAATAAACTTACGTTTAGTACACGGTACAAAGGTTTAGATATCCACTGTTAAATTAAACACGTATTGCAAATACATACATACATACACACCCAAATATATATATATATATATATATACTAATACAGGGTATCCCAGAATTCAACGTCAAGCTGAAACGGGGTGATAGAATTGGACGTAACTGTCTAAATAAAAATAAATCATACGTACTAAAAATCGTACCTTTGTTAGTTTTTTTTGACTCGAAATTTACATTTTTTTAAAGGTAGGCCTCTCAAAGTAGACCGTTTTTAAAAATTTGAGGTTTATTGTTTAACATATTAAATACCAAGAAATATCCCAGAACTCAACGTCAAGCTGACACTGGGTGATAGTGTTGACCATAACTATCCCGAAAAAAGATATAAATTAAATTATACGCACTGAAAATCACTTTTTAAAAAAAAAATTGACTTACGGTCAATATTATCGCCTCGTTTCGGCTTGAAGTTGAGTTCTGGGACATCCTGTATATAAGCTAATTCTTTGATTATTTATGTCTGTCTTAGAAGTATTGCTTGCAATTACGGATTCAAAGTTTAAATGAACATAATTAATAAAAATTACCTAAAAATCGGTCACAATTGCACTCAGTTCTGAGTTGCACATAATTTACAGCTCATAATTTACAAACATGAATTTTTTTTAAAAAAAAATCCTGACCGTTACAGTCTACATTATGACCTCATTGACGTTGAGTTCTGGGACACCCTGTATATAAGCTAATTTTTTTATTTATTATGACTGTCTTAGAAGTTGCAATTACGGATCCAAAGTTTAAATGAACAAAATTAATAAAAATTAACCACAACTACCAAAAATGGTCATAATTGCACCAAAGCCTTAAATTGCACTTAAAAGCTCATAATTTACAAATATAAGATTTAAAAAAAAATCCTGACCGTTACTGTCATCCTGTATTTAAGCTAATATTGACGTTGAGTTCTAGGACACCCTATATATAAACTAATATTTTTAGGTTATAATTTGTGTAAAAATGTTTCTTTACCAAAATACCAAAGTACCAAACCTAGATCTTATTTTTACTTTCGGATAGCTAAAAACCTAATAAATTTCTGTTAAATTGATTTATTCGCTAAATTCCTAATTTACTAGAATATTATATAATTTCAATAATAATAATAATAATTAACAATGATAATAATTATATAATTTTTTAGATGATAAAATATTATTAGATACAGTCAACAGTAAATTTTGGCAGATGAAATTATATACATAACTTGAACTGAATTAAATAATTTCATCTGCCAAAAAATTACTGTTGACTGTACCTTATAATATTTTAGTTTCTGGCACATCTCAGCTGCTTAATAATGCAGACATTAATATTTTATTAATATTATCTAGGCTCATAATTTCGGGTAAATTTAAATTTTAAGTGAATTGACATTTATAGCAAATGACAGTTCAATGTCAAACAATGATAAGTGTTTGTTTTGTAATTTTTGCCATTTATCTCTACAATATTACTATATTCTTATGATCATTTACATCATTAAAAAAATCCTTAACAAACTTCAGAAAGATTTATCAAAATCCGAATAACCGTTTAGGAGAAGTATCAAATCATACATCCGTGGGAAGAATTTTTAGATATAAAACATGATTAAAAATTAACTTTTTTAATTTTATCACAAGCAATTTATGAAATTAAAATAACACCCCCAACCCCAACGTTTCCCATTAAAGCCAATTTAAAACAATACCATATAATTACATCATATCATAAAATTACGCAAAATTCGCATAATAACCATCAAATAATAATTTAATTTCTTAACTTGTCATTATACAAATTAACTCTGAGCATTTCATGGTAAGTCGACTGTCCGCAATTTACATCAAGCGGCATTGACGTCATAATATCCCACTTCCGAAATCGGAATTTCAGGCGAAACTTGTAATCGTGTGGCTGAAGTGTTTAAGCATTTCCGATTAATTTTAATATGACACAAAGAGAAGGAGAAGCCCGTTTATTTATCTCGAAAAACACTCCGACGGACACATTTCGGAATTAATGTTCTATGGAGGGGCATAGGAATATTGAATGTTGTACAAATTAAAGGAATAGTGGGAGAGCTGATAGTAGATATTGAAATTTGTGGTAATAGATAATTTGGTTGGAGTTGTTTTAGTACTTAACTTCACGTAGGGTAGTTATAGTACTGAGCCGAAAATCTAAAATGAAAGTTTTTGCATTTCTCGACGTTTTGAAGGTTTCTGAACATTTTGACATACCTCAGACAAAATGGATGTGTGTATGTATGTGTGTGTGGATACAATATTTCGTTCACACTGATCAACCGATTTGAATGGTTAAAAAAAACATTCGATTCCTATTGATAGGGAGATGTGCTGATTAGTTTTTGGCAAAGGCAGGTCGAGCCGTTACGGAGATACGGAGCAAAGAGTGCAGAAAATACAAATCGAGTTTTTAAGAGAACGGAGTATCGGATTTGATTGATCTAAAAAACATTCAATTTGTAATGATTGGGAGAAGAGGTGATTAGTTTTTGGCAAAGACAGGTCCCGCCATTTCGAAGATACAGAGCTAAATGTGCAAAAAATGGCAGTTTTCGAGTGAACTAAGCGTCCGATTTGAATGATCTAAAAAACTTTCTGCTTGTATTGACAAAACCATTGCTTTTGGGGATAAAAAATTATTACATCTTTTTTTATTTTCCATAAAATATTTTTGTAATTTTGGATTAAAAATTCCAAAGATTACGTAGGCTATGCACAGTCTAAGCGCCACTCTGGTACAAATGTTTACCCAAGTGCGTTTAGACTATTTATGTACTGGAGCACTTTTCCAATTTTGTGAAAACTATTGAAAAATGTGAAAATGCCGCCAAGCTAAGCACAGTATAAGTGAAAATGTCGCACAGAATTTTTTTGCAAATGCGTTTAGACTGTGACTATACGGGAGGACTTTTTCAATTTTGTGTACATTAATAGGCAACTATTTTTTTGAAATTGAATTCGAAATGAAATGACGATTGTTAATGTTCTGGAGATTAATTTATGATTAACATTTGATTTGCTCAGATATAACAAGATAGCAAAAATAATTGATAGTTACAGTATTTGTAATAATATATTTGAAAACGTTTCAAATTTCTCGAATATTTCATTACGGTACGGGAAGTTCCAGCAATTTGCCTTAAGACACGATGCCATACACCACTAGTTATTTCAACAATTTGAAAAAAAGAAGCTTAACAATATAGATATATGTATCTGGTGCAATCAAATAGACCAAATGCACCGATTCTCCCGTATAACAATAAAATGTTATAGCAAGGCCATGTTATAAAGAATTTTCAACACTAAATATTGACAAAAGCCATGTGCTTGCTATGCAGTCAGGCATAGCAACCAGTCTCAAATTGTCAGATAGGAAACCTAGCCTAGAAACCGCACAAATGTCAAACAACGATGTTTGATAACATGTTCTTTCTGACTCAGCTTCATAACATACGAGTGACGTTGCAGTTTGTGTGTTAAACGACTGAATGTACAGCAAATACATCACATTTTGACAGTATTCAGTATGATTCAGTAGCATAATGTATGGAAGTTAGAGCGTAACATGGCCTTGCCATAACATTTTTCTGTTGTGCGGCAGAATCGGTCTCTAAATTTACAAAAGTTAAGCAAAAAAGAAGAATCTCATTAAAGATGAACTCCTCAAAGCCATAAAGACTAACACATAGTTTAAAAGGATAAGGTTTATTTTAAAGGATAAGAATCAAATTTGGACTCGAAACGTATGGATATCTATTGAAAATATTTAAAAAAGCATAATTCTGTTTTCTTTTTATTTTCATTATCTCGATAGATGCCTCTTTAAGCAGTATTGTGTGTGTGTACATTCTGACATCATCAGAGTTTATTTCTAAAATTTCAAATATATTTTCTACTTCATCTTTATTTTTTCCACTAGCTGCCACATTAAATACTCACCACAATGTCCACAATATTTGTCATATCAACAATTCAAACACGTTTTCATTCAGTATGGAATTGTCATTCGACAAGAGTGGACTCTTATTTTGAAAAGTTTTTTGGAATCGAAGGATATACGTATTTTAAAAATTATTTTAAATAATCCTTTAAATAATTTTTAGTTAAATATTTTAATAATACTGTAAAATTAATTTGCTATGGATAATCGAAATAACTCCTTAGTAACGTGGAAAAATCTAATAGTTTTGTGTGTTGTGTATTTTGTGTTTTTGAATGTTGGTCGTTATTTATTCTCTTGAACAGTGGTGTTAATAAATTTTACAAATTTTAATTCCAACTAATTAATGAACTAATTTAAATTGTATTAATTGGATAACTAAATACTGGAGTGTTGTGCTAAAACAAAATTGTATATTGAAGATTTAGATTGTTTGGATTTTGGATACACATAATAAATGTAAGTGGATATTTTTCTTAAGAGCTCAAAGTTCGATATAAACTTTGGCCAGCTTGATATCAAATAGTAGTGAATTTAGTGTCCATCAAATCTGTTTTAAATTTTTAAAATCAGTACAGTCGTTTTTGATGGTCGTACATTATTGGATCTTGGATACACATAATAAATGTAATTGAATATTTTTCTTAAGAGGTTTATAAGCACCAAGTTTGGTACACACTTTGGCCAGCTTGATATCAAGCAGTAGTGATATTAGTGTCTATCAAGTATCTTTTAAATTTTTAAAATCGGTAAAGTCGTTTTTGAGAACACGTTGAGGGTCGTCCATTTGAATCTTGGATACTACACATAATAAATGTTATTGAATATTTTTTTAAAAGGTTTATATGTTACAAATTTCATACACACTTTTGTCACCTTGATATCGAACAGTGGTTACATTAGCAGCCATCAAATCTCCTTTATAAATTTTTAAAATTGGTACAGTTGTTTTTGAGAACACTTGGGATTCGTTCATTAATGGATCTTGGATAAACATAATAAATGTAATTGAATATTTTTTTCTTATAAGATTTACAGGTTTCATATTCCATACACACTTTGGCCACCTTGATATCAAGCAGTAGTGATACTAGTGCTTATCAAATATCTTTCAAATTTTTAAAATCGGTACAGTCGTTTTTGAGAACACGTTTGAGACCATCTATTTGGATCTTACATACACTTAATAAATGTAATTGAATTCAATTGCAATATTAATATTTCTCTTAAAAGTTTTATAAGCTCCAAGTTTGGTACACACTTTGGCCAGCTTGATATCAAGAAGTGATATCAGTGGTCATTAAATTCTTTATAATTTTTACAGAAATCGGTTCAGTCGTTTTTGCAATTGAATATTTTTTCTTAAAAGGTTTATAGGTTCCAAATTCGATACATACTTTAGCCAGCTTGACATCAAGCAGTAGTCATAAGAGTTGCAATCAAATTTCTTTTAAATGGATCTTGTATACACATAATAAATGTAATTGAATATTTTTTCTTAAAAGGTTTTTTGGTTCCAAATTCGATACACACTTTTGGCAGCTTGATATCAAGCAGTAGTGATATTAGTGTCCATCATATTTCTTTATTCATTCAAAGAAAATTTCTTCATTTAAAATCTCTTACATTTTTGAAATCGGTACATCCGTTTTTGTGATCACATTGGGGTCCTTTCAGACAAAAAATCATAAGATGTTAAAAGGGGGAGGGTAAGATAAGTAAGATATCATGTTTATTTATTTTGCACCAGAATTTGCAAAAAAAAAAATCCAAAATTTTTCCAACAATTCCTTTGGCTAGCTTGATATCAAGTAGTGACGAGTCAAGTATTTGACGGGTTTTTAATGTGATGTTGGGTTGGGGGAGGGGGTTAATTTTAAATATCACCAAGAGGGAATGAGGGGTCTTAAATTCCTTAAAAATCGATCACGTGATTAATTGGCTAAAAAAGAATTTTCCTTAAAATATACACACATTTTTTTCAATTTTGCTCACGAACGATTCAGAATGACTTGAAACGTCTAGAATACATAAAAGTAGAAAGTCGGATTTTCTGCCCCAAGAATAAACCTCTTCTTCTAGAAGTTAAAAAACTCAAAATAAATTGTTTTTAAGTAACAAATTCATTTTCAGAAGGTACTATAAATATTATAAGTGTATTTATAAATTTTTGTTCTTTCTTCATTGTTTTGCAATCTATTGTAATAGAATGCAAGAAGAATATATTCTTCTGCATTTTTCAATACAAATGTTTTGTTATGAAGTTTTGTATGAAGATAATTAATTGAAATTTGTTTAGTAGATGACCAGAGCAAATATTTAATCTCGTTTCAATTGTATTTCTAACGAACTAAACTATTCTACAATGTGCTCTCATTTTTTGTTTATATAGCGATTGTGTCATTGTTACGATGTTGGAATAATATATTTTTATACTTTATTTGTGTCGAAGATAGAAAATGATAAATGATCAATGATAAATTGAATATATAATAATAACAAAAATATTTTATTCAAACTCCATCCAACTAATTTTTAATAAGTTTATGAAAAACCTTCGGATTTTTTTTTATAAATAAATCTTGTCAAAATTGATCAGAATTGAAAAGCGTGAAGAACTTGTAGAACTTTATTTCGATAATTTACATTTTTGTGTAATTTAATCAAGAAAAAAATACAAAGTAGTATTGTAAAGATTTCGAGATATTTCTAGGCGGCACATTTTTTGTACATGATACTAAGAATAGAAACACTACTAGGTGTAAGTGGCATTTTGTCTTAAGGCTTAAGGCTAATTATATAAACTTACCAACATGTGCAAATAATCGGTTACATGAATAAATATTTGTCTTGTACATAATCGACATGTCTAACTTTTAAGTCTTCTTTTTTTCTGCCTGTTAAAAGAAGCATCTCTAGTCATTGTTTTAATTAAAATCTTAACCATTATACTATATTTTGATATGCCTATAGGTATATTAAAATAGTATAATGGTTCAGATTATAATTAATATAATGACTAGAGATTCTTCTTTTAAAAATTATTGTTGACAATTTAGATCACGAGTCTTTAGTGCGAAAATCGTCACCTCACCAAAATAAGAATGAGATAGTTAAATATAAACAAAACGAGGCTCCAGTTTCTTATTTCTTTGATTTATATATATATATATATATATATATATATATATATATATATTTCAAAGTAACTAGCAGCCCATTCGTCGAAATAAAAAAGGTATAAAGTGTAAATACTTTTTTTTATACGTTTCGACACAAGATGCGTGTCATCATTCAGCAACTACAACAATTTGAAAATTTTATTACTAATATAAACAACAATATAGAATTAATTGTAGCATAGAGAAACATTATACACACCACAGGACAAAAACACTCAACAAAAATTTATTTTAAAAAATTAAACTTAATAACATATTAGAGATCTCTAATATGTTATTAAGTTTAATTTTTTAAAATAAATTTTTGTTGAGTGTTTTTGTCCTGTGGTGTGTATAATGTTTCTCTATGCTACAATTAATTCTTGAATGATGACACGCATCTTGTGTCGAAACGTATAAAAAAAAGTATTTACACTTTATACCTTTTTTATTTCGACGAATGGGCTGCTAGTTACTTTGAAATATGTTTCAACGTCGAAAAAACTATCAAGATATATATATATATATATAAACACAAAATATAAGTTCTTGGATAGTGTTTCAAATTTTCATTTAAAAGCAAATAAATGTAATTCAAAAAGAGACACGCTTTTGCAACAAATGCATATCGTTTATTTGTGCACATGCAATAAAAAATACACTTTAAAAAATGACATCATATAATAATTTGATCACGTTGTAATATTCATATATCATATCATATATCATACTAATATGCATTCTTTTACATCATGCGTTGATGTTTTATTTAAAACTGCAATATATATTTTTTATTTTCTTATAAATTACAATCTGTCTAAATAGAAAGGCATTGAGTAATAAGTTTACCAAATAACATAGAATTTTAAAAGAAAATCCCAGTGATTCACCTTTTATTAATGTACTAAATGATATCTTAATTAAATTTTGGTAAAACTGCAATATGTTATTGAAATTTTGCACTTTCAATGTTAATGTTTTAATGAAATTCTGTATCTTTTCACTGATGATGGCTAGGACCTTAGCTGAAACCTACAAAATTCAAATATAAATCATGTAAAACATTGTGATTTGTTTTTTTTGTTAAAGTCATTCTAAGAATTCTGAAAGGATTTTTTTACCTGATTAGATTTGAGTAATTCGTTTATTGTTACGTACTGTGAAAACCCAATGATTTTCCTTTTATTTGTGTACTACATTTCTGATTTTGTTCTTTTAATACAATATATAGATTTATAAATACATGTACACTTACACCTACAATTCATCAAAATAAGACAACTTTCGGCAAAAAATCTCTTATAAATGCAACATTCTCGATGTAAAATATTCGAATTAAATTATTTTTTTTTATTTTAATTTTACAGAAGGTTAGACAGAGCGTCTTTAAAGAAAATGTTCATGCTGAATAACACTTAGTTCATGTTGTCTCATTATTTTATAAATTGAACTAATATGTTTTTTTTATATTAGTCATAGCAAAATTACGTAATTTTTTTTTAATTTTACAGAAGGCTAAACAAGGGCGTTTTCTTTTAAAAAAAAGTTTATGCTAAACGACACTTAGTCCATGCTGTCTCATTATCTTATAAATTATAATATGTTTTTTTATATTAGTCATACAGATAATTAAGTTTTTCCATTTTTTTTAACTTTATTATTAACCAGTTGACTGTTACTTTGTTATTACTTGACTTGTTAGTTTGACGAATATACTCGTCATGGAAAAGTGGCAGAATTTTGTGTATTGACGAATATATTCGTCATACAAATAGACAAGTGATATTTAGATTGAAATTATCTAAAAGGAAAAAATTAAACATACTCTCAAATTTCAAGATTTAAACGAAACACTAGGCTTCACTCATTGGAGTGAACTCTAGATAATTTTTTTTTTTTTATTATTATTATTATTATTATTATTTTCTTTCGATTCCTCTCGTTTGTGTCACAATAGCTTATAAATTGTATCTTGATTGCTATTAATAAATAAATAAAAAAAAGAATCAAGATATTTTGACGCAATACCAGTATAAAAAAATAGTTGTCAGTAGCATTTGAATTCTAAATAAAATTTTACTTTGACACAAAAATTTTACTGGTTGAACAACTTTTTGTCTATTATATTATATAATTATTTATAATTTTTTATATTATTAATTTTGTTTGTTTATGTTCTAACCAAGATGTCCTAGTACTTTTCGATATTCTGAAGACGAAACGTTCTCAGTTCCAAAATATCACCAAAAATATTTCAACAAAAATTAGTTTCTTCGTTCAAAGCATGTAACTACATATAAAATGTTTATATCATTATAAAAACATTAAGAATAAGTAAAAAAAACTGTCTCAGTAATATGTACATTTCCTACCTCGTTTACTCGTAAGTTAAGGCAGACGACAAAATTGATGTCAAGAGTCGTTTTCATTTTTCAACAGGCGAGGACGAACGGATTTAATGGGACAATAAATTACGGTAACACAATTGCACATATGTTGTACATATTTACACGATCGTATCTCATTTATATTATGGTCGGTGATCATCATCATCAAGTCATCATCATCGTCATAGGAGAATAATCGTGATTTTAACCATATACTTTTGATGTAAGTGATTAAATCAATTGCCAAGGGAATACAAATCAAAAGATATCGTTGAAGAAATGCCTTTTTTATTTGCATTTGTGAATTACAATCTGTCGTTCTTATACAACATTCAGAAATTTTGATGGTTTATTATATAAAGAAAAAAGCTCGAAAGGTCACCCATTGGTGATCCGATTCGATGTTGGTTATGTTTAGCTTATAGGTGTAGTTCTGTCGTGAAAATATTTAATTAAGCCTACAAGTAATTGTACATATTATAGGATTACTAAAGAATATCAAAAAGGGCCGTTTTCTTCTGAGCCGTTCAATGCCATGGTTTTTATTAAGTTTTTGGCCATGATGTTAGGGTGGTTCTGTATTCTATCCTTGTATCTCAGACTGAACTTTTCAATTTCTTCCTTAACAGTGTTAATATTCAAATCTGCATGAACCAATAAATTAGGGACATACTTGGGTGCCTTTATAATTTCTTTCAAAATTTTGTTTTGAAATCTTTGTATTATGGCGATGTTGGATTTGCGTTCGGTTTCCCAGAGCTGTATTCCGTACGTCCAAATTGGTTTCAACATGACTTTGTACAGATGAAGTTTGTTCCATGTGCTCAACTGAGATTTTCGGTTAAACAACCAGTACAGTTTTGTTGAGGAAATGCTTAACATTTTTATTTTTCAGCCAAGTACTTTTGTTATACAAGGCAAATTTATAACTAGCTGTAAGTGGAATTCTGTCTTAAGGCAATTAGGGCATCGTGCCTTAAGGCAAATTGCTGGAACTTCCCGTACTAAAAATTATTATTTTTTTAAAAACGATTAACATTTTTGAAAAAAAATTACTTCGAAAAAATAAGATTTTTGAGAAGTTATAAATTTGACAAAAAATTACTTTTTTTTGAAAAAAAAAAATTTAATTTTTTTTTTGAAAAAAAAAATGTTTTCTTTATTTTGACATATGTTGGAAGATCTGAATTTTTTTTAAAGCAATCATACTGCTTTAACTGCATAGAGACAAAATATGAAGCGCGTAAGCGCCGCGCCGCCGTCTAACGCATAAACATTGGTACGGAACCCATAGGAATGGAAACAAAATTTATACTTATTGTTAAAATCTCTATAAAATATCTGATAATTTGATGTGCATATGTCTAATGATCATTTTTGACCGCCAAATGGCTTTTTTTTACTTTTTTTACTAGATCTCTGAAACCGCTAGACCTGCCTTCATGAAAATTTGATCAGTTCTCTGTTAATACAAGTAAAATGTTTTTTAAATTATTCAAATCGGACGCTCCGTTCTCTTAAAAACTTAGTTACCGTTTTTGGCACTTTTTTCCTCATATCTTCGGAACGGCTAGACCTGCCTTCGCCAAAAACTAATCAGCACGTCTCCTTATCAATACGAATCAAATGTTTTGTGAATTATTTTAATCGCTTCATCCGTGTTCCCGAAATCGTCGACGAAAATTTGTATCCGAACACACATACACATACGCAAACACACACACATACATCGATTTTTTCTAAAGTATGCCAAAATGTTCAGAAACCTTTGAAACGTAAAGATATATAAAAAATTTTATTTTCGATTTTTTTTCGATTACTATAACTTGCTCTACGGAAAGTTAAAAAGTTCCTTACTCTTGAAATTGTCTACTCACTGAATGATTTGAAATAAAGTCTACAACTGGTAATTAAAAACCGTGTTCTTCATAATTAATTATTTAATAATATATTATTAACTTTACAATTATATCATTTTTTAAATCAGTTACATCCACGTGCGTCCACATTTTACCAAGAATTCAATGATTTACATAAAGTAGTTTGTATATGAATCATCTCTTCAACTCTGGAAATCCGTCTGTAGATCACAAATGTCCACATAATTTATTTACGACTCATTCATGAGTCGCTCACGAAATTGTTTTGAGTCATACTAATCGAAAAGATTTATTAAATTGAAACAGTTATTAACAGATTGCATTTTTGAGGACCAGAAATTGATTGATGAATGGAAAAGATATAGAAAAGATAGAAATTAGTGGAAATTAGTTAGATAATATTCTGTTGATCAATTGGAAGTTGCATTATGCCAGTTACACGTAGTTTGATATAATTATCTGCAAATACCATCATGCGGTGTGTAATGCAAACACTAAACATAATTTATCAATACCTTTACCTTATATAAATAAAAGATACTGTACAACTTGATACAGTACCCGCCGTTTCATATTTATTATTACTCAATGCAAGACTATATCGTAATGTATAATATGCATTCGAAATTATTACAATATTTATTTAACGAATAACTCATTTCGGTCTCTTATCGCAAACATTAAAAAACTTTTGCCTGATAACGATATTAATATATGAAAACAGTATTCGATATTTGCATTCGGTTTGCAATCAGGTTGGAAGGAATGGAATAATTGAGTTTGATAAGGTTTAATAATCAGGGGATGCCGATTGAATTAATTAGAGGATACCGATGGATAGATATTAACTAGATTGGTGTATTAATTTATAAAATGATACTTCAGTATATTAAAATAATTTTTTAATAAATTATTTTGTGAAATTTTAAGCATATGCTACATGAAAATATTGACACGATTAAGTATGGGACTGTGCTCTCGATATTATTTAATCATTTAAATTATTGGTTACATTTTGTAAAAAAAATAGAGATATTTTTTAGACTGCTCCTTAAATAAATAATTTCTGTGAACAATGCATAAAACCATAAACTTAAGATAACAAGGTTTTTACGGAAACGGGCACAAAAAAGAACCTTTTGCTGGATTTTAAATTTGTGAAATCTAGTCGAGATTTTGAGAAAACGTTGACCACTCGTCGTGGAGCAGTAAATTTTTAGTATGTTTAGTACTTCCATTGAAACATCATAAAAAAAATTCATGATCATTGTCAATTTTTTTTCCGACACCCTATGGGCTGATTTTGCCGCACAACAGACCATTATTATGACAAGGATATGTTATTAAGAACTTTCCATACTAAATATTGACAAGAGCCATATGGTTGCTGTGCAGTCAGACGTTTTTCTCAGGTTGTCAGATAGAAAACCTAACCTAGAAACCGCACAATGTCAAAAAAACGATGTTACATAACAGGGTCTTTTTGACCCAGCTTCCTAACATACGAGTGACGTTGCAGTTTATGTGTAAAACGCCTGAATGCATAGCAAATAAATGACATTTTGACAGTATTCAGTGTGATTTATTAGCATTAGTATAAGCAGAATCGGTCCATTAATTACGAAGAAACGGCCCGGCCGATCTTTACCAAATACGCGGTTCCCAATCAATATCTTTTGATCAGAATATTTGACTTTTCTGTTAATTACAAAGAAATGGTTGATCAATCAATGCGAGTTCTTATTAAGATTCATCAAACGACTTTTAATTTTTTTAATTGGTCCTGCAAGCCAATATAATAACTATTTTCAGAGAAATAGTTAATACTACAACTGAAGACATTTTTTTTGAAATTGGGATGACAGATATATCCTGGACGTTTTGGAATAAAATACGTGTTATCATTCAACTGTCCATAGTAAATATTATTTTTAATCATGAATCCATTTTACTTTCACTTTCATATTTCAAAATCTAAGAACGATTAGTCTGTTTATCAAACTATTTAGTTGCGCAAAAATAAGAATCGTTCTCGATTTTATCTGTCAATTTGTGTCCTGGTACATTTGATTAAGTTCTGTGTTTTATGGTCGTTTTAATTCGTAAATTATCTGTGTTTTTTCTCCATTCGAAGGGAGCGTTCGGTTCAATTAGTCTTAATTGATTCATTAAAAATAACCGAAGCGTTTTATTCTGTCAGAGTCTCAACCCGAACAGAAATATATGCGGGCACTCTGTCTATTTACTCGGATTAATGTTTTATAAATTAATATAATATGATACATGAATACATCTTGTATCATAAACTAAAAGATAGAGGAGTTTTAAACCGAAAATCAAAAGAGGAGAAATTCAATCATTATAAAATATTTCCAATAGTACCACATCGATTCCGCAGATTGTCGACGAACATCTTGTTTTATTATTAGAAAAATGTTATGTTAGATATCTAGATTGTATATATATATATATATATATATATATATATATATATATATATTATATATATAAAATATATATATATATACTAGGGTGGTCCTTAATATGGGCATTTTCGAATTTTCTTGCTCCCAAGGGCTCAAAAGGTTCCAAATTGATAAAAAACAATTCTCTGAAAGTTTTTGCTCTTAATATTGTCTTTTAGATAGAGCGCAATTCAAAGTTTTGTATGGAAATAGCATGAAAAAATTTACAAAAATTTTGAAAATGTTTTTAGATATAATTTAGCGAACAAATGAATGAGTTTTATTCAAAAATTTTGTCGCTAAGTTATACCTAAAAAATTTTTTTTTAATTTTCAAAATTTTTTCTATGCTATTTCCATACGAAGTTTGATTGAACTGCGCTCTATCTAAAAGTTAAAATTAAGAGCTAAAACTTTCAGAGAATTGTTTTTGATCAATTTGGAATCATTTGAGCCCTTGGAGGCAAGGAAAATTCGAAAATGTCCATATTAAGGACCACCCTAATATAAATATATATGCAGGGTATCCCAGAACTCAATGTAAATCGCTAGTATTGATCGTAATTGTCCTGAAAAAAAAAATAAAATTAAAATATCTCACGTTCCTTGGAATTTTCTAGCTTTCCAGCACAAACTTGAGCTCTGGCGAAATTATGACTATTTTTCGGTTTTTGTGGTTAATATTTATTACTTTTGTTGATTTAAACTTTCGAACCGTAACCCTGAGTAACATTTCTAGGACCCACAGTCCAAAATAATGACAATTGAATTAAAACTTTTTGTTGAACTGTGAATTTAAGTTTTTTAAAATAGGTCGACTTTGAGAGGCCCTCAATGACAATTTTAACCAAAAGTTGGCGCATTTAATTAAAATGTAACATGGGTAAATAAATAATGGTAAATGAGTAAAATTAAAATTCGAAAATTAATTCCAAAATTGCTGATGCACTCAAATGTTTTTGTTTCGCATAAGCTCTTGGGGGTTTCCTAATTTTACTGTGAAAAGGTGATAGATAGATATTGAATATAATTGGATATGTTTTCTGTAAAATACCACTTTTGATTATAATAAGTATTTAAATTGTTTCCCAACTGCGAAAATTAATGCCTTATATCATCTTACTAAAGATGTATTTATCATCTGGGCTCATTCTTAAGAGTTGATCCCTTCAGCAGTTTTTTAGATTATATTATCTAAAAACTGTTTTTGTAATTTTTTTGGATAACATTTAGTGCGTTTATAAATAAATTTTAAAACAAAAGACCAGCTGCTCTTATTTGATTAAATTTGATCTAATGGACAACTCTTAACCTTAATGCTTTAGAGCCCTACCCGTGGCGTTATTATTATATATTATATATTGTCAGTATTATTATTATTTTTATTAAGTATATTAATTTTTTTTATTTTCAGAATCAAAATGTCTGCAGTAAGTTATTGGGAAAATGATACAAATATGACACTGCCTCTTATTCACGAATCCGAACTGCAAAATGATTATCAAGAATTATCAAGGTAAATTATAAATAGTTCATAATATTAAAATTAGCAGAATATTATTATTGTTATTAAAATGCAAATCAAATTAAATATAATCAATCCCTAAGTTACCTAACCTTACAAGAAGCATGCAATTAATAATAATAACAAGCAAGCAAATAGTTAACACAATGTTTTTAAAAAATAATTTAACACATTTTTTTACTTGCATTGTATTATCATGATATTTATAAACCTGATGAAAACAAAACAATATTGTTGAAAATAATTTTGTAAAAATTAGCTTTTTGTTATATCAATTAAACAATAAGCCAACTAACAATTCCCATGATCTTCTGCTAAAATCCTCGGTAAATTTCCATGAACTTTGAACCTCTGACTTTAATCAGCGGTTTCGTTTAAATATATACATATACATATATATATATATATATATATATATATATATATATATTGTATGTATATGTCGTCTTAATTGCCTTCATAAACGAAACTAAATCATCCCTCATCCAGCAAACACATTTTAATTGGAACTGCCAAAGACCAGCCAAGGTCTCCTCCGAATTTTACGAGATGCACTAAAGACACAGCTTTTACGCTTTTACAGCACAACAAAGTCTTATTTTATTTACTAAAATAGAATTACGTCTTGGAAAACACTTTTACATTGTGGAAGATAGTCTAAGTTAACAATATTGTTGTTCAAAAATATAAATGACATATTATAAATGCAGGATGTCCCAGAACTCAACGTCAAATTTTCTTTCCTCTTTTTTTGTCACAGAATTATGTCACAACCTGTATATCTGAAATACTTATTATTGTATTGATAGAACAAATATGAGGGATGATATACCTACGGGTAAAAATTCGAAATAAGAAATATTATGTACACATATATATTTACTGAAATATATTTATTTATTTATTATTTATTAGGTTTTCCAGACCATTGTTGACATTTGCAGCAACTGCCACTATCACAATTATGATAGTTGGGATTTTGGGCAATTCTTTAACTGTGGTCGCACTTTTGAGGTGTCCTAAGGTCAGGAATGTAGCTGCTGCTTTCATAATTAGGTAAAAATAGTAATAATTAAGTAGAAAACAAAGATACAAAATTATAAACTTAGATTTATTTTTTATTTTTTTCTTCTAAATTACAATCTGTCTAAATAGAAAGACATTGAGTAATTAGTTTGACAAATAACATTGAGTTTCAAAATGAAATCCCAGTGGTTCACCTTTTATTAATGTATTATATCTTAATTAAATTTTGGTATTATAAAGAAAAAAAAAATATATACATACAATTATAAACAAAATACATTTAGATTTATGATTTTTATATATTCTATATCATCTTTATATACTCTACAGTGTAGAGTAATACTGTGTAGAGTACAGTGTAGAGAATATATATGTGCAAGATAGTGTAGAGTCTACACTATCTTGCACATATATATTCTATACAATCTTTTTTTTATTTATATCCTATACTATCTTAATGTTTTTCCAACTGATGACTTCATTCATCCATAAGTTTCTTCTAAATCTGATCTTCTTGAATTCTAATCTTGCTTACTTTTTCTTCTTTCTTCTAAGTTTTTATTCAAATTCAACTCAACTTAATTCTGATCTTCTCCAATACAATCTTCTCTTGATTTTTTCTTACTTATAATTTTATTCAAATTTAATTCAACAAGTCTAATTATATTCAATCTATAATATATATCTAGATCATATAATCTATAATATATTATCTATAGATAACTAGTGGTGTATGGCATCGTGCCTTAAGGCAAATTGCTGGAACTTCCCGTACCGTAATGAAATATTCGAGAAATTTTAAACGTTTTCAACTATATTATTACAAATACTGTAACTTTCATTATTTTTGCATTATCTTGTTATATCTGAGCAAATTAAATGTAAATCATAAATCAATTTATCTCCAGGACAATAACAATCGTCATTTCATTTCAAATTCAATTTAAAAAAAAAAATAGTTACACAAAATTGAAAAAATGCTCTCTTATAGTTAACCGCACTTATACTGTGCTTAGCTTGGCGGCATTTCGAATTCAATTTCAAAAAAATAGTTGCCGATTAATTTACACAAAATTGAAAAAGTGCTCCCTTATAGTCACAGTCTAAACGCATTTGCAAATAATTCTGTGCAACATTTTCACTTATACTGTGCTTAGCTTGGCGGCATTCTCATATTTTTCAATAGTTTTCACAAAATTGGAAAAGTGCTCCAGTGCATATACAGTCTAAACGCACTCGGGTAAACATTTGTACTAGAGTGGTGCTTAGACTATGCTTAGCCTGGGTCATTTTTTGAATTTTTAATCCAAAATTACAAGAATATTTTATGAAAAATAAAAAAAGATGTAACAATTTTTTATCCTCAATGTTTTGTCAATACAAGCAGAAAGTTTTTTAGATCATTCAAATAGGACGCTTAGTTCACTCAAAAACTGCGATTTTTTGCACATTTAGCTCTGTATCTTCGAAATGGCGGGACCTGCCTTTGCCAAAAACTAATCACCTCTTCTACCAATCATTACAAATTGAATGTTTATCAGATCATTCAAATCCGATACTCCGTGCTCTCGAAAACTCTATTTGTATTTTCTGCATTCTTTGCCCCGTATCTCTGTAACGGCTGGACCTGCCTCTGCCAAAAACTAGTCAGCACGTCTCCCTAACAATAGGGATCGAATGTTTTTTAAACCATTCAAATCGGTTGATCCGTGAAGGAAAAAATGCGGATACACAAAACACACACACACACATTTTTTCTGAGGTATGCCAAAATGTTCAGAATCCTTCAAAACGTCGAGAAATGCAAAAATTTTCAATTTCGATTTTCGGCTCATTACTATAAATACTCTACGGGAAGTTAATAAAGAAAAAATCCATTAATTATTCATTTTGCCCTTTGATCAATTTCAACTTCATTTTGTATTGCCTTTATAATTCACTTACATATTTATTTCTATATTATTTTTTCCAGTTTATGTTTCGCCGACCTGGTCTTCTGTTCCATCGTCCTGCCCTTCAGCGCGGCCAGGTTCGTCCAGGGAACCTGGTCAGGCGGAACGACTGATTCGTCAGGTAGAAGCCTGATCAGCTCTGAAAATGAAGGCGTCATGGGTAACGTCACGTTGTGCAAACTGGTGCCTTTTATGCGTTACGGAAGTGTCGGAGTGTCTTTGCTGTCCATTGCCATGATCACTGTCAATAGGTAGGAATAGTAATAAAAAGATATATATATATATATATATATATATATATATATATATAGGGTGGTCCTTAAAATGGTCATTTTCGAATTTCCTTGTTCCCAGGGGCTCAAATGGTTCCAAATTGATAAAAAAACAATTCTCTGAAAGTTTTAGCTCTTAATATTAACTTTTAGATAGTTCAATCAAACTTCGTATGGAAAGAGCATGGAAAAATTTTCAATAATTTTAAAAATGTTTTTTATATGTAATTTAGCGAACAAATGAATGAATAAAACTCATTCATTTGTTGCTAAGTTATACCTAAAACATTTGTTTTAAATTTTCAAAAATTTTTTCATGCTTTTTCTATACAAACTTTGATTGAATTGCGCTCTATCTAAACGTTAATAATAAGAGCTAAAACTTTCAGAGAATTGTTTTTTATCAATTTGAAACCATTTGAGCCCCTGGGAGCAGGGAAATTCGAAAATGACCATTTTAAGGACCACCCTAATATATATATATATATATATATATATATATATATATATATGCTAGCTGACCCGGCAAACGTTGTTTTGCTAAGTAAGGTATACTCTAGACAATTTCTAGAGAATCAAATAAATTAATACTTTTAGTATATAATTATGTGTTGTTTGAATGCTATGTACAATGAGGTATTATAGAAACAATTGTTTCTATATTTGGTTTATATTGGGTTTATTAATAAACCCCATTAGTTGGTCTATATCTTGTCAATACAATCAAAACTGAAAGTTTTATACACTTTCTATAGAAAACATGGTATAATCCAATCCAAGTCTTTTTTGGTCTTTCGACTTATTGATTACGTTTCAAGTTTCTCAAATTCTTTTTGGATTCTGGATTTTGAGTATAATTCTAAATAATAGTACTGAGCTTATACAAAATTTTCAAGTTTCTGCGAAGAGAGATAGTAAATAAATATTTCTTCTTTGACCTGCTTTTTGAAAGGTTTTAAGTAACATTCGATGAATTAAAGTAAATTTAATAAAAAGTATATATGTAGAGCAGGGCGAGGCACAAAGGTCGAATTTGACTTTGATAAAATATTAGGTTGTCAAATATCTCCCTTCCGCCTTTTTGTATTATAAACCAATAGCAAAAAAGCGGAAGGGGGATATTTGACAACCTAATATTAATTATATTGTGAAAACCAAAACAATTATATCACAACAAATAACACATATCGAAAGAACAATTATCTGACTACGTTCAGTAAAACTGCCAGCTACTTCATCATTGTAGAAATGTGCTTTTTTTGCTGTGTTTCAAAAATACGTTATCTAGATCTTTTTACTCTATAGGGTTAATGTCTTATTTTAATTTAAAAAGTATTTTCCAAAATAATTACATTTTTAACTAATGCTAAAAAACTACCAACGGAAGAAAATACTTTTATTATGGATTTTCAAAGATTACCCTTTATCGCCCGATAGCAAAGTCATAAGAATCAAGGTGATAGCTGGCTATACATCTTTTTCCCTCTACTTTCAAATATTGTTGTTAAACAATGCTTAACTTTACTGGTTTTTGACACATCGGTGATGAACCTTTTTAACCCCAGACCTTCATATATTACTATCTATTCTTCGATAAATTCTGGGAAATTATAACTGGGAAAATGCTTTTCGACAAAATGTCCATTTGATCGATACCAAATTTAGGTTCTGAATTTAAATAACATAAATAAAAAATAATGTAACCTAGAAAATGTTTTATAAATACCAATGAGTATATAATTATACAAATGAGATCTTTCAGAGCACCGTGTTTAAGAAAAATATGATTTGCAAAAAAAGAGTGCAGCATTTCAAAAAAGTTGATATTTCTTTCGTTTCTAGTAGCACTTGTGATCCGTTTAATAACGTTTTTGTGTACAAATAAAACTACAAACAAAACTACTTACTACAATTTAATCGTAATTAAATAATATTCACGTAAAACATTCTATTAAACGTAATTGAACATTATCTGTAAAAAACTTTTGACATTTGACGTAATAGCCACCGTCCATTGTTTTATTCAAATTGCGCTTCTACAAAAATTTTCAAATTAAACATGTAAAGTTTCTACGCTATTTTGAAATAATATCTCGGCTTTCCGACAACCTACTGATTAGCACGAATTTTTCAAGACTAAGACTGGCCAAATCGGTCTAGCCGTTTTCGAATTTTAGCGGATCATTTTATCGACAGCTCCATTTTTATATATAAGAAGATATGAAGAATCAAATGAATATGTTTTTTTATTAATTTTGGTTTTTGTTCAATTTTAGATATATAATGATAACTCATTCTGGAATATATGCTCGAGTTTACAGAAAAAGATATATTGCAGCAATGCTCATAGGAGCTTGGATCTTCAGTTATGGATTTCAGGTAAATAATTTAAATTTTAACTACGATTATTAGTTAAGTAATCCACAAATACTGATATTTATAAAAGTGATAGTTTCATGGCATAGGTTAGTCAGTAGCATGCTCGACTCACACGCCAGAGATACTCGGTTCGAATCCTGGCAACATCAATAATGAATTGTGAGACTGAATAAAAATATGCCTATGTATACTTTAAAATGAATTAAATAAACAATTTGATTTGCAATTTATTTTGCAAATATGCAAATTTGATTAAAAAACAATATGTTGAAGTTGGAATTTGAGTTATTGAGCTGACATTGAATAGAATTAGAAATATGAAGGAAAAACAGATAAATTTAGAAGAAATAAGAAACAGGACTTTGTAGAAAACTACAGCTAAATATATTGTAAATTTTGGGATTTTTCCTTCGAATTGACCTTTCATATATCCAATCCTATTAAACTTTTATGTTACTAAATTAGATATTTATTTTTAACTTCGCATAGGGCAAGTTATAGTAATCGCAAAAAAATCGAAAATGAAAATTTTTATATATCTTTACGTTTCAAAACCTTCTGAACATTTTGGCATATCTTAGAAAAAATGGATGTATGTGTGTGTGAGTGTGTATGTGTGTGTGTGCGTGTGTGCGTGTATGCGTGTATGTGTGTGCGTGAGGATACAAATTTTCGTCGACGATTTTGGGAACACGGATGAGGCGATTTGAATAATTTAAAAAACATTCAATTCGTATTGATAAGGAGACGTGCTGATTAGTTTTTGGCGGAGGCAGGTCTAGCCATTCCGAAGATACGGGGCAAAAAGTGCCAAAAACTGTAACTCAGTTTTTCAAAAAACATTTTACTTGTATTGACAAGATGAAGAACAGATTTAATTTTTGGGAAGGCAGGTCCAGTGGTTATGGACTCTCATTGAAAATAAGTTAAAAAAATGTCATTTGGCGGTCAAAAATGTTTATTGGACATGTATACATCAAATTATCAGATATTTTATAGAGATTTTAATAATGTGTACACATTTTGTGTAATTTTTTGGGGTTCCAGATTTTTAATTACGATACGGGAAGTTCCAGCAATTTGCCTTAAGGCACGATGCCATGCGCCCCACTAGTTAATCAATTAATCCACAATTACTGATATCTTTAATTGTTAAGTGCTATATGACGTAGGTCAATATGCTTGACTCACACACCAGAGATCCTTGGATCGAGTCCTGGCAGTGTCTTAACAATAATGTATGAATTATAAAGTCTGCAAATATGTTGAAGTTGATTAATTGTATAACAGTTAATTAACAACATGTTACAGCTGAAATTGTATAGAATTTGAATGATTCAGTTGAAAATTGAATAGAATTAGAAGAATGAAGAAAAAAAGATGGATTGAGAATGGTAAATTTTGGAATGTGTCCTTTGAATCAACGTTTTATTTCTAATCCTATTAAATGTTCATGTTATTAAATAAGTTAGATATTATTATTTTAATTAAATATTTATTTTTATCCCAGGTTCCCACCCTGTTGGGTGTATGGGGCGCTTTCGCCTACGACCCTCGCCTTGGCACTTGCAGTGTTACCAAAGATTCTAGGGGAGCATCGAGTAAAACGGCCTTGTTCGTCGTTGGATTCGTCACTCCTTGCATTGTTATCATCGCTTGCTATGCCCGAATTTTCTGGGTGGTACACAGGTAAAAAAATACATAGTTATTTTAAATTTTAAGTTTACTTAAAGCTCAAATTTGGTGAAAATATAGGTCTATGCGTGCTTATTGATATTTGTATGAAGTCCTAAAATTATTTATTTACTTTGAAAAAATAAATTCAAAATAAGTTTTTAACTATTTTAAAGTAAGATGGGATATTTTGCTCAATGCGCCAATTAAAAATGCCTAGTATATAAAATATATTTATATACATCGTATTTCCCAGGAATTAAATTCAGTAGACGACATTTTACATTCATTCATATTTTACTCACGTCATAGTTCATTTATGTTATTATTTTTGTATTACTGTTTTTATTTTAATTTATTTTATTTTAACATTTTAACTTACCGTATTTTGCATTTTCGACGTTTTGAAGGTTTCTGAACATTTTACTGGCATACCTCAGAAACTAAATGGATGTGTGTGTGTGTTTTGTATGTCCGCATTTTTTCGACAACGTTTTCGGGCGCACGGATCAACCGATTTGAATGGTTTAAAAAACATTCGATCCCTATTGACAGGGAGATGTGCTGATTAGTTTTTGGCAAAAGCAGGTCCTGCCGTTACGGAGATACGGAGCAAAGAGTGCAGAAAATAGAAATCGAGTTTTTGAGAGAACGGATCATCCGATTTGTATGATCCAAAAACATTCAGTTTGTAATGACGCGGAAAAGTGGTTATTAGTTTTTAGCAAAGGTAGCCCCAGCGGTTTCGGAGATACAGAGCTAAATGTTAAAAAAATGGCAGTCTAAGCCACTCTGGTACAAATGTTTATCAAAGTGCGTTTAGACTGGAGCACTTTTCCAATTTTGTGTAAATGAGGCAACTATTTTTTTGAAATTGAGTTCGAAATGAAATGACGATTGTTAATGTTCTGGAGATAAATTGATTGATTTATGATTTACATTTGATTTGCTCAGATATAAAAAGATAGCAAATATAATGAAAGTTACAGTATTTTTAATAATGTAAGTATTTGAAAACGTTTAAAATTTCTCGAATATTTTATTACGGTACGGGAAGTTCCAGCAATTTGCCTTAAGGCACGATGCCATACACCACTAGTTTTATTTTAACTTTTTTCATTTTATATTCAATTTATTGTATTTTTTGTATTTTTTCTTTTTTTGCACATATCAATTTTGTAAATAAGACATTAAAGTCTTGATTAACAAAAAAAAACTAATTTTTAGTGGCTTGGCCGATCTTTTATCAAACCTTTCTTATCGAATTTATTCCAGTGGGTTTTAAATTTGCAAAATTCAAATTTTGACTTATCACAAAAGCAGAAGCTAGATAAAATTTACTATAATTCTATGCCAACAGTTGCACATGATCCGATACAAATGTTTTGAATAAAACGACTTTGAAATCCATTTTTCATTTTTTAGCTGCAAATAGAAAATTCTGGACATTTTTTTGATTTTTGTCAAATAGCTCACAAATGTTATATGGGGGCACACTTTTTTTTGTTAGATGGGGTGAAACTAGATAAAATTTGCTACATTTCCTTGGGAACACCTTTATACTACGAAATAAAAGTTTAGAATAAAACGAATTTGAATTTGATATTTCATTCTTTAGCAATGTGAATAGAAAATTCGGGACATTTTTTTGGTTTTTGTCAAATAACTCAAAAATATTATATGGAACCACCACTTTTCAGTTTGAAACTAGATAAAATTCACTACAATTCCATGCCAAATAATCATATTATTGTCAAACTTTGATGAATTTTTAAAATTAAACTACTTGTAGGGTCGCTAGAATATTTCAGTATGTTCTATAAGACCATGGTATCTATAGTGAAATTAAGTTTCATAAAAATCGGCAAAAAAATTTTCAACAGAAAACGGCTCGATCGATCTTTACCATAAACTAATCTGTATCATTCCCAACAAATATCTTTTGAATTGTTTTTATTCAAAATTTGCATGCATATATATATATATATATATATATATATATTTGAAATCTATTATCTTAAATAAAAATCTGACACTGCTTGATATCAAGCTGGAATCGAATCCACAACCAGTGGTTGCGGAAAATATAAAATGATATTATGTAATAATTGCTTTGATTATCAATGAATGAATGCATATTATTTAATGCTTACTGTATATTTCGTACTATTTATACATTCTATTATATGTAAGGTTTATAACATGTTTACAAATATTTAAATTCAATTTAACAATATGTTTAGATTCATTGTTTTTCTTCACTCTTCCGACTATGACGTGTCATGTGTCTCTTCAAATCGATTAATTGTTTAAATGCTTTATTGCATATTTCACATTTGAAAGGAAGCTCTCCTGTATGAATCCGCATGTGATTTTTCAGATGACTTGATTGTCTGAATGTCTTGTTGCAAATAGTGCATTCGTGGGGGCGCTCATCACTGTGAATGAGCATGTGTTTTTTCAGATTATTTGATTGTGTGAATCCCTTATCGCATATATTGCATTTGTGGGGGCGCACATCACTGTGAATGAGCATGTGTTGTTTCAGATTATTTGATTTTGAGAATGTCTTATTGCATATATTGCATGCATGGGGACGTATCTCTTCGTGTACCAGCATGTGATTCTTCATGTTTCTTAATTGCGTGAATGTCCTATTGCATATGTTGCATTCAAAGGGGCGCTCCCCTTTGTGTAGCAGCATGTGTTTTTTCAGATTACCCGATTCTGTAAAGGTCTTCTTGCATATATTACACTGATGTGGACGCTCACCACTGTGAACGACCATGTGATTATTCAGATTGTATGAAAGTGTAAATGCCTTATTACAAATATCGCATTTGTGGGGGCGCTCACCACTGTGAAAGCTCATGTGTCTGTTCAAATTAGTTAAATGTCTGAACGTCTTATTGCATACATTGCATTCATGAGGACGCCCTTCATTGTGTATCAGCATATGACTTCTCAGAGCACGTGATTGTTTGAAAGTCTTATTGCACATTACACACTTATGAGGTTGCTCACTGTTATGAATCACCATGTGTTTCTTCAGATAATTTGAGCTTGCAAATGTCTTATTGCATATACTGCATTCATAGGGTCGCTCATCACTGTGACTAACCATGTGATGTCTCAGACTAGATGATTGTGTAAATGTCATCTTGCATATACTGCACCCATGGGGACGTACTCCTTTGTGTATCAGCATGTGCACATTCATATTACTTGAATTTCTGAATGTCTTATGGCATATATTGCACTTATGGGGACGCTCACCACTATGAATGAGGATGTGAATTCTCAGACTAGATTTTAGTGTGAACGTCTTCTTGCATATACTGCACTCATAGGGACGCTCACCACTATGAATGAACATATGAGTTTTCAGATTACTTAATTGTATGAATGACTTATTGCATTCATTGCATTTATGCGGACGCTCACCCGTGTGAATGGCAATGTGAGTTTTCAAAACACTTGATTGTTTGAAAGTCTTTTGACAGATTTCACATTCGTAAGGGCGTTCTTTGCTATGACTAGGCTTGTGATCGACCATGTGTTTTGTTAGATTATGGGAATCTGCGAATGATTGATTACAAATGTCACAATCAAAAGACTCCTGTTTGACTTCATCTTCAATTGTCACCTCGGAGTTCATGAATCTTTCTAAACATGCATCATTATCCTTAGAACACGATTCAGATTTAACAATAGCATCAAGATCATGAAATTCATCATCATTTTCGCCTTCAATGTCTTCTGCTGAATATTCTGTTGGTTCAATTTTAATTGCCTGATTATTCATGGACGTAATTGCTTCGTCTGACATTTTTAAATGTTTTTAATGCCTATTCTCACTAAATATTTACAAAATTATTCTTACGAAATAATAATCTAATTTAATCAACAATGCTTTAAATGATTTCAACTAAAATTTAATTCATTATTTGACATCTAAAGCATAGAGTAATGCTTTGAAAAAGATGAGACATTTACCAAAGCGCGTTGATATTTAGCAAGTGGCGCCTTTTTTCAAATGCATTATCGTTCTCTATGTTTGAGCTGGCAACAAACGTCTTTATTATTATTAAAAAATAATTATTACCTAGACAATAAATTAATAATAAATGATTTAGAAGAGAATTTATTAATTCCATGTCTTACATAAGAAATCAGCTTTGTTTGTTTATTTCTAATCAAGATCATGTTCAAAAGCTGAAGATGGAACGTACATAGATCCGAAACGTCGACAACAAATAATTTTTTGAAAAACTTTTGGATTTTTTTCTTACTATTCGATTCCTTGTTTGAAACTCAGCACATATACTCGTATACAGGTCAAAGAGTTAGGACATTTTTATTAGAATAAATTTAAAATTGGTTCAGTAGTTTAGGATCACATTTTGACTACTTGTTGTAAGGCCGTAATATTACGGTAAGTTCTATAAGAATTGTTCCATAAAATTTGGCTTAAATTTTTTTTCAACAGTTAATTACAAGAAAATGGCTCGGTAGATTTTCACCTAAAACTAATCAGTATCATTCCCAACTAATATCTTTCAAACAATTTTTGATTTTTTAAAATCGATTTGGTAGAATGAGCTTAAATGTGGAAGAAAAGTTTAACAGTTTTTTTCCAAATTACAAAGAAACGGCTCGGCCGATCGCTACACGAAACTGAGAAAAGATAATCTACATCAAAATACATTGATTGGCTTTTAAATTTTTGAAATTAGTTCAGGCGTTTTGGAGCAAACGTTAAGTCTTGATTAGCAAAAATGAATTATAAAAAAAATGTATGACAACATTTATTCTCACTTTATTAAAATTTTTTTTATTTGAATTTTAATTTAAATTTTATACATCTCAAACAGACGGAAAGTACCTGGTATGAGAGATTGTACAAAATATCTATACGATAGTATATATTTATTCAGTTGCTTAATAATAAATTATTTGATTAATTTTTTTTTCCAGTTCGGAAGTGAGAATGCGCCAACATGCTGCCAAAGCTAATAATAAGCCCCAAAACAACGGCAGTTCGGCTACTCCTGCAAAAAGTGGACCACAAATTGCAAGGTAATAAAAAAATTATAAATAAATAAATAATATAAAATTATAAATTCGATCGACACCTCCAATAATCCGACACCCTCAGCAAACTAAACATTGTTTTGGAAATAATAAACAATATCCTTTGACTTTTTACTATAATTCCACTCGGATTCCGCCACTTCGGCGACAAAAATCTCACAATTCACGAGTGGAAAGAGTTTATAATGCCGGATTAGAGAGATTTTTCTAATCATAACTTACTTAGATCAAGATTGTGACCACCATTCTTCAAAGGAAAAATAGAAGGTCTAAAAGGACTAGTAAGAAGAAAATTTAAAATATGTATTAGAAAACGTTTTAAAAATTTCACTGGATAAACACTTTTTTATCAGAATTGAACTAATTGTTTAGGAGGAGTTCAATACAAATATGTAGAGAAGATCAATTAGAATCGATTTTACTGATGTATATAATGACATCAAACTTCTCTACATAAGTTTCATATTGAACTCCTCTTAAACAGCTGGTCCAAATCTGATAAAAAAATTGTGTTCATCTAATGGAAATCGCCAAGCATTTGTAATTTTCTTTCAACTAGTTCTTTCAAATCTTCTTTTTTTTCTTTAAAGAAGGGTCACAAAATTGGTCTCATGGTTTTATTTTCATGACCATGCCTAATTTGAACATATTTTTTTCTATTCTTTTTGAAGCACTCTTGATGTTGACGTCTTATTAACATATATTTATCTTCTTAAAAACCATCCTCCTTTTCTCAATCTTCCTTTAAATCCATGTCTCTGATTTCTAAAGAACTATGTTCCAAAGGTAGTATTTTTCAAATGACAAAATTATATATCCTTAATTATAATTAATTTTAATTAAAGGACCCCAGAAAGCAGTGGAGCCCGTATGAAACGCAACGAGTGGCGAATCACGAAAATGGTTTTGGCGATATTTTTGTCTTTTTGTGGTTGCTATCTGCCTATAACTATTGCCAAAGTTGCAGATCCAGAAGTCAAATATCCAGGTAAAGGGAAAATGATAATTTAAGTAATAAATAATACAGTATTTCAAAATAGAAAACTCTCAAGTTGATGCCTCCAAAACGACTAAAACATACATAGGATACTAGTGGTGTATGGCATCGTGCCTTAAGGCACACTGCTCGAACTTCCCGTACCGTAAGGAAATATTCGAGAATTTTTAAATGTTTTCAATTATATTATTACAAATACTGTAACTTTCATTATTTTTGCTATCTCATTGTTATATCTGAGCAAATCAAATGTATATCATAAATCAATTTATCTCCAGAACATTAACAATTGTCATTTCATTTCGAATTCAATTTCAAAAAATAGTTGCCTAATTTACACAAAATTGAAAAAGTGCTACCGTATAGTCACAGTCTAAACGCATTTGCAAATAATTCTGTGCGACATTTTCACTTATACTGTGCTTAGCTTGGCTATTTTCTCATATCTTTCAATAGTTTTACACAAAATTGGAAAAGCGCTAAACAGTCTGAACGCACTTGGGTACACATTTCTACCAGGGCGGCGCTTAGACTGTGCTTAGCTTGGGTAATTTTTTGAATTTTTAATCCAAAATTACAAAAATATTTTATGGAAAATAAAAAAAGATGTAATAATTTTTACCCTCAAAAGCAATATTGTTTTGTCAATACAAGCAGAAAGTTTTTTAGATCATTCAAATCGGACGCTTATTACTTCACTCAAAACTGCCGTTTTTTGCACATTTAGCTCTATATCTTCTAAATGGCGGGACCTGTCTTTGCCAAAAAATTAATCTCCTCTTCTCCCAATCATTACAAATTGAATGTTTTTTAGATCATTCAAATCCGATATTCCGTTCTCTCAAAAACTCGATTTGTATTTTCTGCACTCTTTGCTCTGTATCTTCGTAACGGCTAGACCTGCCTTTGCCAAAAACTAATAAGCACATCTCCCTATCAGTAGGAATCGAATGTTTTTTAAACCATTCAAATCGGTTGAACCATGCGCCCGAAAACGTGGACGAAAAAATGCGGACATACAAAACACATACACAAACACATCCATTTTTTCTGAGGTATGTCAAAATGTTCAGAAACCTTCAAAACGTCGAGAAATGCAAAAATTTTCATTTTCGATTTTTTGGCGCATTACTAACTACCCTACGGGAAGTTAAAAATATCCATCAAACATCTGAAAATGATTCACCTTAGTTCATAGCATATTTAAATATTTGTTCAATATTGTACTAATGCATCTATTAATAATTTTTATTTTTTCAGGGCTCCACATAATGGGCTACATTCTACTATACCTATCAGCCTGTATTAATCCAATTATTTATGTGATAATGAACAAACAATATCGCCAGGCCTACAAAACAGTATTACTTTGCGAAAGGCCGCGAATATTAAACTTCACAGCAGGAGGAAACAGCAGTGCTCAAGGTAATTATTGAATCTTATTTAAAACTAATTAATAATGACGAGAAATGTAGTAGAACCCGCTTAAGACGATTCGTAAGGGAATAGTATAGTCAGTCTCTATGTACTTAAATATCATCACAAGTTGATAATGGAAATATAGATTTATCAGGCATCAATTTAAAAACTAAAGCGTTAAAAATTTATTCACTAATCAAGTTATATATAAAGAACATTTTTTAAATTTTTGAAAATTTTCCTGTGCTATTTCCATACAAAACTTTGATTGAATTGCGCACTTTCTAAAAGACAATATTAAGAGCTAAAACTTAGAGAATTTTATTTTATCACTTTGGAAACATTTGAGCTTCTGGGAGCAAGGAAATTCGAAAATGTCCATATTAAGGACCACCCTAATTTATATATATATATATATATATATATATATATATATATCTTAGTTTTTTCGACGTTGAAACATATTTCAAATTAACTAGCAGCCCATTCGTCGAAATAAAAAATGTAAAAAAGTATTTAAAACCTTTTATTTATACGTTTCGACACCAGATGCGTGTCATCATTCAGCAACTACAATAAATTTGAAACAATATATACTAATAATAACAAAACAAATATAAAATTATTATAAATATAGAGAAACATTTTACATACCACCAGGACAAAGACAATAAAAAAAAAAAAAAATAAAATAAAAATTTAAATTGTAATAATATTAGAGGACATTTTTTGGAAAAATAATGATAAATAACCACAAAATTAAAACCATTTGAAAGAAGTTTTAAACTGTAACACATTATGACGCATGAAACACGCACATATCAAGCTTTTTTTTGAGTGTCTTTGTCCTGGTGGCATGTATAATGTTTCTCTATATTTATAATAATTTTATATTTGTTTTGTTATTATTAGTATATATTGTTTCAAATTTATTGTAGTTGCTGAATGATGACATGCATCTGGTGTCGAAACATATAAATAAAAGGTTAATAACTTTTTTACATTTTTTAATTTTGATGAATGAGCTGCTAGTTACTTTGAAATATATATATATATATATATATATATATATATATATATATATATTGAATACATAACACAGTTATGTACATTAATAGAATATACATTGACTTTATAATACAGTTAAATAATTTCCAATAGTTTTTAATAAGTATTATAAAAAAAATGAATATATATTGTTTCTATGCAATTGAACCCTTTGCTCAAAGATAAGGAAAGCTACAAATGTTTTCTGTTATAGAAAGTTCTTATTACAAAATTATTTGTTACATTACAAGCATTATATAATACCTAATTTGATTTGTGATACCATTTGTGTATCATTAAACATAACAATATAAAACAATAACATTTGTATTACTATTTCATTGATTTTCATCACTCTTCCCACTATGAAGTGCCATGTGTTTCCCCAAATTGTCCGATTGAGTAAATTCCTCATCGCATATATCACATTTATAAAGACGCTCTCTATTATGAATCAGCATGTGATCTTTTAGATGACTTGATCTTGTGAATGTCTTATTACATTTATTACATTCATACGGGCGTACTCCACTGTGCATCAACATGTGACTTTTCATATTGCTTGAATGTTTGAATGTCTTGTTACAAATACTGCATTCGTGGGGACGCTCATCACTGTGAATGAGCATGTGACTTTTCAGATTACTTAATTGTATGAATGTTTTATCGCATAAACTGCACTCAAAGGGGCGTTCATCACTGTGGAGGAGCATGTGATTTTTTAAATGACCGGATTGTGTGAATGTCTTATTGCATATATTGCATTCATACTGAGGCCGTACTTCTTTGTGAATCACCATGTGTCTTTGGAGACTACGTAGTTTAGTGTATGTCTTATTACAAATTGTGCATTCATGAGTGCTTGCGCCATTATGTATTAGCATGTGTTTTTTTAAATTAATTGGTCGTGTAAATGTCCTATTACAAACATTGCATTCATGGGTGCGTAGTCCAGTATGTATCAGCATGTGTTTTTTCATATTGCTTAAATGTCCGAATGTCTTGTTACAGATACTGCATTCGTGGGAGCGCTCACCACTGTGAACTTTCATGTGACTTTTCAGATTACTTGATTGTATGAATGTCTTATTGCATAAACTGCACTCAAAGGGGCGTTCATCACTGTGAATGAGCATGTGACTTTTCAAATGACCAGATTGTGTGAATGTCTTATTGCATATATTGCATTCATGAGACCGTACTTCTTCATGAATCAACTTGTGTCTTTGGAGACTACCTAGTTTTGTGAATGTCTTATTACAAATTGTGCATTCATAGGTGCTCGTCGCCCCATTATGTATCAGCATGTGAGTCTTTAGATTACTTAATTGTGTGAATGTCTTATTACAAATATTGCATTCATGCAAGCGTAATCCACTGTGTATCAGCATGTGCTTTTTCATATTGCTTAAATGTCTGAATGTCTTGTTACAAATACTGCATTCGTGGGGACGCTCATTACTGTGAATGAGCATGTGACTGGTCAGAGTACCTAATTCTGTGAATGTCTTATTGCATTCTTTGCATTCATGAGGGCGCTCACCACTGTGAGTGAGCATGTGATTTTTGAGACTACTTGAATGTGTGAATGTCTTCTTGCATATGCTGCATTCATGGGGACGTATCCCTTTGTGTGTAAGCATGTGTACTTTCATATTACTTGAACTTCTGAATGTCTTTTTGCATACATTGCATTCATGGGGGCGTACCCCTTTGTGTATCAGCATGTGACTTTTTAGATTACTTAAATGTCTGAATGTCTTATTACATTCCTGGCATACATGTGACGTGTGAGGCTTATCATTGTGAATGTGCATGTGATTTTTCAAAAAAACTGATTGTTTGAAAGTCGTTTGACAGATTTCACATTTGTAAGAGTGTTCTTCACTATGACTAGGTTTGTGATCGTCCATATGCTCTTTCAATTGATGCGATTCTGCAAATGATTGATTACAAATGTCACAATCAAAAGACTCCTGTTTGACTTCTTCAATTGACACCTCGGATTTCATTAAATTTCCTAAACTCGTTTCATCATCCTCAGAATACGATTCTGATTTAACAGTAACATCAAGGGCATCTAATTCATCTTCAATTTCGAGTTTAATGTCCTCTGTTGAATATTCTGGTGGTTCAATTTTAATAATTGCCTGATCATTCATAGACTTAAATGTTTCTTCTGACATTTTGGAATATTTTCACTGCTTGCATTCACTAAATATTTAAAAACTATTCGTATTTTAATTAATAATCTACTTTAATCAACAAGCTTTTACAAAATGATTCATTTCAACTAAAATTTAATCTTTGACGTTTGAAGCATAGAGTATGTTTATAGAAAGATGAGACATTTATCAAATCAAATCTTTGATATTTAACAAGTAGCACGTCTTTTCTTTTCAACACTCTATGCTCGAACTGTCAAATAATGTCGAAACGTTTGGAATTAAAAATTAATTTATAAATCTTTGCTTTTTATTCTTCGATGCATCGCCCTACAAGAACTTACTCATATATCTCAACATCAAAAATAACTACTAAATATATATATATATATATATATATATATATATATATATATATGTGTGTGTGTGTGTGTGTATATAATTACTATGCCAGAAATCTATTCACAAAAGTTATAAGAATCATGAATATAAGTATGAAGTCAAATGAAACATCTGAGTGCCATAATGGAAATCTTTGTGAAAAATTTGCACTAAGTATATCAATATTGCTTGATATCAAGCCGTTGGAGGTGGATATCGAATCTAAAACCAGTGGTTTAATCTACTTAACTAATAAAAATTAAAATATGAAAAAAATTATAAACTAATAAATAACAAATGCTTTGTTTATCAAGAAATACATATTTAATTTTTACTGTATATTTTATACTATTTATACATTCCATTACAATCAAGAATATTTTATAACACGTTTCCAAATATTAAAATTCAACAGATATGTTTAGATTTCATTGATTTTCATCACTCTTCCGACTATGAAGTGCCATGTGTTTATTTAAATTGCCTGATTGATTAAATTCCTTATTGCATATTTCATATTCATAAGGATGCTCTCTGTTATGGATCAGCATATGTTTTTTTAGACTACTTAATTCTGTGAATGTCTTCTTGCATACATTGCACTTATGTGGACGTTCACCGCTATGAATGACCATGTGACTTTTCAGATTGCTTAATCGTAGGAAAGTCTTATTGCATTCATTGCACTTATGGGGGCGCTCACCGCTGTGAATGAGCATGTGAGATTTCAGAGTACTTGAATGTGTGAATGTCTTCTTGCATATACTGCATTCATAAGGACGCTCACCACTGTGAACAGGCATGTGACTTTTCAAATGTGATGCTTGTGTAAACGACTTCTTGCACACACTGCACTCATGGGGCTGCAATCCTTTGTGAATCAGCACGTGCATTTTCAAACTACTTAATTGTGTAAATCTCTTATTGCATATATGGCATTCATAGGGGCGCTCACCACTGTGAACGAGCATGTGAGATTTCAGAGTACTTGAATGTGTGAATGTCTTCTTGCATATACTGCATTCATATGGACGCTCACCACTGTGAATGAGCATGTGAGATTTCAAACTAGTTATAGTAATGAACGCCTTATTGCATTCATTGCATTTATGTGGACGTGTACCACTGTGAATGAGCATGTGTCTTGTCAGAGCCCCCATTAGTGTGAATGTCTTCTTGCATATACTGCACTCATGAGAGCGCTTACCACTGTGAATGAGCATGTGAGATTTCAGATTAGTTGAATGTGTGAATGTCTTCTTGCATATACTGCATTCATAGGGACGCTCACCACTGTGAACGAGCATGTGAGTTTTCAGAATACTTGAATATGTGAACGTCTTTTTGCATATAATGCACTTATTGGGACACTTATCACTGTGAATGAGCATGTGTCTTTTCAGAGTCCTCAATTGTATGAATGTCTTTTTGCATATACTGCACTCATGAGAGCGCTTATCACTGTGAATGAGCAAGTGTGCTTTCAACACTTTTGATTGTTTGAAAGTCTTTTCACAGTTTTCACATTTAAAAGGACGTACTTCTCTATGGTTAGGCATGTGATCGATCATATGCTTTGTTAGATGATGTGATTCTGCAAATGATTGATTACAAATATTACAATCAAAAGACTCCTGTTTGACTTCATCTTCAATTGTCACCTCGGAATTCATGAATCTTTCTAAACACGTATCATCATCCTCAGTAAACGATTCAGATTTAACAGTAACATCAAAAGCGTCAAATTCATCTTCAATTTCGCATTTAATGTCTTCCGGTGAATATTCTGGTGGTTCAATTTTGATAATTGCCTGATCATTCTCTGACATAAATGTTTCGTCTGACATTTTGGAATATTTTCACTGCTTGCACTTACTAAATATTTAAAAACTATTCGTATTTTAATTAATAATCTACTTTAATCAACAAGCTTTTACAAAATGATTCATTTCAACTAAAATTTAATCTTTGACGTTTGAAGCATAGAGTATGTTTATAGAAAGATGAGACATTTGTCAAAACGAATCTTTGATATTTAAAAGTGGCGCGTCTTTTCTTTTCAACACTCTATGCTCGAACTGTCAAATAATCAATATAATTTTACTTGATATCATTTGTCATATTTTAAAAGATTGTTTATTAAAGTAGATTATTATTTAAAATACGAATAGTTTTTGAATATTTAGTGAGTATAAGCAGTGATAATATTAAAAAATGTCAGAAAAAACAATTACGTCTATGGATCAGGAAATTAAAATTGAGCCACCAGAATATTATCCAGTAGAAGACATTAAATGCGAAAATGGGGAGAATTTTGATGTTCTTGATCCTCCTGTCAAATTTGAATCGTGTTCTAAAGATGATAAAACGTGTTTAGAAGGGTTTATGAATTCTGAAGTGACAATAGAAGAAGTCAAACAGGAGTCTTATGAATGTGACACACAATCACATCATTTAAAAGAGCATTATATGGTTGATCATATGCCTGGTTATAGTAAAGAACGCCCCTTCAAATGCGAAACCTGTCATAAGTCTTTCAAACTATTGCTTACTTTGAAAAATCACAAGCTCATTCACACTGGTGAGCGTCCCCATAAATGCAGTATATGCAATAAAGCATTCAGAAGTTCAAGTAATATGAAAGTACACATGCTGATACACAAAGGTATACGCCCCCATGAATGCAGCATATGCAAGAAGACATTCACACATGCAAGTAGTCTGAAAAATCACATTCTCACTCATAATAGTAAGCGTCCCTATGAATGCAATGTATGCGATAAGTCATTCACACAATCAGTTAGTCTGAAAAATCACATGCTCATTCACAGTGGTAAGCGCCCCCATGAATGCACTATATGCAATAAAGCATTCGTACAATTAAGTAATCTGAAAAGTCACATGCTAATTCACAGTGATGAGCGTCCCCACGAATGCACTATTTGTAATAAGACATTCAGACAATCCAGTAATCTGAAAAACCACATGCTGCTACACAAAGGGGCACGCTCCTATGAATGTAAGATATGCCATAAGACATTCAAACCATTAAGTCATCTGAAAAGTCATATGCTGATACACAGTGGAGTACATCCCCATGAATGTAGTGTATGCAATGAGACATTCACGCAATCAAGTGATCTGAAAAAGCACATGCGTATCCACAATGGTTTGCGTCCATATCGATGCAAAATATGCAATAAAACATTCACACAATCAAGTAGTGTAAAAAATCACATGCTCATTCACAGTGGTGAGCGCCCCTTTGAATGCAGTTTATGTGATAAGACATTTATACAATTAAGTAATCTGAAGACTCATATGTTTATTCATAGTGGTGAGCGACTGCATAAATGCACTATATGTGATAAGTCATTCATACAATTAAATAGTCTGCAAATTCACATGGTCATTCATAGTGGTGAGCGCCCTTATGAATGCAGTATTTGTAATAAGACATTTACACATTCGAGTAATCTGAACAAACACATGCTGCTTCATAACAGAGATGATCCTTATAAATGTGAAATATGCAATGAGGAATTTACTCAATCGGACGATTTGGGGAAACACATGGCACTTCATAGTGGGAAGAGTGATGAAAATCAATGAAATAGTAATCCAAATATTATTGTTTCAAAATAATAGAATAGAATAATCAAATCAGGTATTACTTATTTATTGTAAAATTTCTGATACGAGCTTTTTATAATAGAACATGATCAGAAAGCATTTGCAGTTTTCCTTATATATGAGCAAAGGGTCTGATTAAATAGAAGTAAGACATACTAAAAATTATTTAGAACAGTAAATAATTTCAGTCAATTATTGTTTTCAATTATCCGAAATCATAAGTTAATTTTTTTGTTTGAGTTAAAGAATTTCAGCAAATTATTGTTTTAGAAAAACTTGGATCCGATTTTTTGTGAAAATTGCTATTTAAATAAAAACCAGTTTTCTCGTGGTTTCAAATTGCAGAGACTGGTATAAAGTGGTAAATTTACATAAGAAATTCCATCCAGCGTGATAGTCTTTAAACAGGTTCTGCTGTATAATTTTGATTGGTTAAAATTGGTTATAGTTTATTTCATATTAGTATTGTAGTTAAATATGGTTGCTACAGTGTTTGCGCTTGGTTTTAGAGAAATCGAAGGAGCGACTCGCCTGCAGCTACAACCACAGTCGAACGTTCCTCTCAATAGTCTCCATTGCGGATCCGCCAACAGGTAGAGATTATAAACAATTTATTTATTTATTCATTTGTAATTGATCATTTAATCCTGTGGTTTCCAACCTGTGGGTCGCGACCCCTCCGTTGCAAAGCTGCTTCCAACCAAAAACTTTGAAATGGTGTGAAAAACCGAATGAATAAACATTTTTATGCATGCGTTTTTTAAGGTCGTTCTTAATATGGATGCGTTTGAATTGCCTTGCTCCCAGGGGCTCAAATGCTTCGAAATTGATGAAAAACAAGAGTGCGCGTAAGGTTCAAACGCGATTGAAGTAAAACTTATTTGCTACTGTACAAGATGGCATTTAAGTAAAAATAAATACATCATATAACAATTTTGAATAAAGTTTCTTATTATTATGAAGATTATGAGCATCTCTAAATTGTCAATAAAATACTAAATCATAAATTATATATCATTATATCATTTGAGATGATAAATTTTAATTTTTACGCTATTTAAATCTCATTATCCCTTTGTTATTTTGCGAAAATTTATATTTATTTATATACATACTTATATTATTAATTTAATATAAATAAGCAATAAAAGTTTGTATATAAATAAATATAAAATGTCTTACATATCTGTTACTTACTTGATTAAAATTATCATCTAAAATAAGCGAATTTTTTACTTACATACATTTCATCAAAGGTTTATGAATAAATGCTTGTCGATTTTGTGTTATTTTTTCTGCTTATTATATGACAAAAAGAAAACCATGTCAATTTTTTTACAAATTCCTAGTTTTTAATGAGATGTCAATATAAATCTAAATTTCGAATTAAGTTATTTAAAAATGATGAATGGTTTAAGATTTGATGTGATTCTCGTATAATAAAAATCATTGAAGTTTACTATAAAAGCAGTAAACTTTTAGCAATGAATTGCTTGAAAAATTAATGTAACCTATTACAAAATTGTAAAAAGTCAATATTTCTATCAAATTGAAATTACTAAATTTCTTAAGAACTAGAGCCCCTTACAAACGAATGCATTGTGAGCCTCTGAGAACAAAGAAATTCGAAAATATCCATATAAAGGACCACCCTAATGTTTATATAATATTTTATATTGTCTAATTATATCAGTTGACTATTTATTAAATTAGATCCTTAAAAAAAAAATTAAGGGGCGGCGAAGCATTATTTTTTTCATAATCCGGGTCTTGCGGTACGAAAAGGTTGGAAACCACTGATTTAATCAGTTAACTGTGATTGATGAAAGACTCGTCATGAGGAAATGGCATAATTTTGTATATTGACGAGTATATTCGTCATGGTTATAAAAGTCTAATTTTTGGCTATTTAAATTGCAATTTTTGGAAAAAGAAAAAAATCAAGTACTTATCGAACTTTTTGTTTAAATAGTTGTAAGTGAAATTTTACCTTACAACAATATTTTACCTTGACAGTTTAATGAGCACGTCACAGTTAACTGGTTAATATTTATTTATATATAATTTATTATGCATGCACTTATGCTTATTTATTTATATATAATTTATTATGCATGCGCTTATGCTTATTCATTTATTCATTTAGTAAATAAGAATGCTTTTATGGTTATGCTTTTTTCCAAAAAATCCTAAAAATTGATCACGTGATAAATGTACACCTCTTAGGACATGCACGTATATAAATATATATATATATATATATATATATATATATATATATATCCAACGCGTGTTCGATTTTTTCACTATAACTACTTATATGACAAATAATACTTATGCTTACAATTTGTAAATTTGTACGAAATATGAATAATGATTATTATAATTTCTAACATATAATACTCTACAACAACTTGGTGTACTTATATGTTAATTGTTTATTGATTAAGTTGATTAATTGCTTATAACGGAGAAGATCATGCAACTCGCCTTAAGGCAAAACGGTTTAGTTTATATTATTCACTAGCGATAGGTTTAATAATTGTGTGTATAAATAAACTACTTGCTACAGTTAAATTATATTCATCTAAAACGTTCTATTAAATTTGATTGAACATAATCTGTTCAAACCATTTGATATTTGACGTATGAGCCGCCCTTCACTACTTCATTGTAAATTAGGTTTACACAAAAAAAAATTGAATTGAAAATGTAAAGTTTCTACGCAGTTTTGAAGCAATTTCTCTTTTTTCTCACAACCTCTGGATTAGCACAAATATCTCAAGACTAAAACTGGTCAAATCCGTTCAGCCATTTCAAGCTCCATTTTTATATATAAGAAGATTTAGTCATTTAAATAAATTTACTTTAGTTTTTTAAAAAGGAAAGGTTTGGAATTGGGGGGTAAACTTAGAACAAATACGTTCAGGATCAGTAAAATGAAATTGTAAGCTGAACGAGAGCAGTTGTTTCACTTGTCATGTAATTAAAACTAACATACATTCATTGACTGTTTTTTTTTTTACTATTTCGCTGGCGATACAGTCTCATTCTTTGAGCAGCTGTAGTTTGTGTCGTGCCTATAAAAATAATTTCTAAAATTATGTAGTAACCACGAATAATACAACATATTTCATTCGTTTTTTACAGGGCACAGTTTTTACATTTGTTTTATTTTTTCCACTATACAATCTCACGCGACGCGACGACCAATCACAATCGACCCATATAGAGATGATATCGTCGAGAGCGAATGACGAATCATTGGCACTCTTCCGTTGCATTTTCACAGATTTACTCTCTAGTCGCGCCTAAAGAAGTTAAACTTCAAATATCATTAGTATCATTAGTAGATATTATCGCTTTATATTTTTGCTTTACATTATTCCTTTATATTATTGCTTTACATTATCGTTTCAAAATCTGCATATACATTTTGCTTTGCGCTTTTTGCTCAAAAAAAAATATTCAAAAATTTTATATTTCTTTTTTTTCTATCCAGGAGTATCTACGGTACAACCAGATCAAACGTGTACTAACCAGACAACAAAAGACAAAAACGTGACTTGATATTATTATTTAAGAGATCCTATATTTTTATACACAATTTTAGAATTAGGAAAAGTTATTAGTTAGATAAATAATTTAATTTATTTATTGTCTTGTACCAAATATTAATTTATACTAAGTCATTAGTTGGATAAGATTTCATGAATGAATTGTTGATGTGTATGAGTTGTTAGTGGGGAATGCAATACCGATAAAAAAAGAGAAAAAAATATAATCAAAATTGGAAGCTACTTATAAATGAAAAATTAAAATTAAAAATCTAGAGATGAAAAATACAACTTGTACAAATATACACACAACTACTGAGCAATAAAACGTGTGTTTTCAAAACCAAATGAACAAAATTGTCTTCAACTTAATATCATATGATAATAAGAATATATATATATATATATATATATATATATATATATATATATATATATATACATATATCCAGTTTGTGTTGTGATAATATTTTGACACTTGTTTATACAATAGAACGACTTAAAGAGACATCTGTTTCATTATCTGTTTCGTTATTGCATTCCCTAGTTGAGAGAATGATTTATCGATTTATTTTGTATATAGAAATCACCTTAGTCTTCCATCACATAATTTAGAAAAAAAATAGTAAAAAAGATATTTAATTCCATATTAGGATAAAAGTCGCATTTAAATTAAATAATTTAATGTATAAATAGTTGTAAGATTCATAAAGACATTATATTGATAGACTTATGTTTAAGTTAAATTAGATCTAACTAGATTTCACTGGTCAACTTTTATTGTCACATGAAAAGGGGTCACTTTTCTTCGGCACCAAAATTGGAGACACCTTTTTTTGGGTGTCTCCAATTTTTTAAAAATAGTAATATGATTGAAATTTGATGGAGATGACAGTAGTATATACTCGAGAGAAGTCTATAAAGAAGATTCTCTGAATATTTAAACTTGAAAGAAAAGGACCAATTTTCTTACCTTTTTTTTTTGAGTTTCTCCAATTTTTAAAAAATAGTAATATGATTGAAATTTGAGGATGAGGCTAGTATATACTCTACAGAAGTCGATAAAGAAATTTTTCTGAAAGTTTTAACTATGCGTAGAAATTTGAAAAAAGTACCACTTTCCATACCTTTTTTTTAAATTTATCGTTTATCGTTTATCAAATAATTTTTATCAATGATACTATAAAATCAAATGTCATATAAAAAAATTATTTCTACATAGCATTAGTTATTTATAATATTTTTATTATAAGTGTTGCTTAGTTAAGTATTTATTGATAAGCATTAAAAATAAAACTTGAGAACATTTCGATCACATTGTTTACTTTTTCATTAACATTCAATTTTTCAGAATAATATAATATGATGAGTACACAAACTATATACAATCGTTTGAATATAAATATATAGATTTATTTATATATCCAATTCCCATACAAACTAAGGCGGTTAGGCCATATATAATCATGTATATATCAATATATACATTTATATATCCAATTCACATACAAACTAAGGCGGTTAGGCCATATATAATCATGTATAAATCAATATATACATTTATATATCCAATTCCCATACAAACTAAGGCAGCTAGGCTATATATAATCATGTATAACTCGATATATACATTTATATATCCAATTCCCATACAAACTAAGGCAGTTAGGCCATATATAATTATGTATAAAACAATATATACATTTATATACCCAATTCACATACAAACTAAGGCAGTCAGGCCGTATATAATCATGTATAAATGGATATATACATTTATATATCCAGTTCCCATACAAACTAAGGCAATTAGGCCATATATAATCATGTATAAATTGATATATACATTTATATATCCAACTCCCATACAATAAGCTCAAATAAATGTGTCCACTTGTTCTAAATAATTTTAAGTAAATAAATGCCACTAAAAGTTATGATTTTGTTAACTTCTATTTTGCTTATTAGGACTGAAAAGATATTGAAATGATTCTTTGGAAAGAAAAACTACGGATGAAGTCACTAAATGAGATAAAGCACATATATAGGAAGATAAAATTAGACTTAGTATCAGAAAAAGAAGATTAGTTGATGCCAAACACTTACATGGATCTCAAAGGTATAATTTATATGACTATTTTAAAATTTTGATCAATATTGCATATTTTGCATCTAATGATATATTGCATCGTACAATTATACCTTTTCTATCATATATAGTTATTCTTCATTATATTGTTATCTCATCATATTGTTTTTTCATTATATTTATCAGAGTAATACTAAAATTAATTTATTATTAAAACTCAATTTCTTTTTGTTATAGAAAGCTTTAAGACAAGAATCCATGGCAATAGACAATCCTGACTCCGGAGTATCTTCTGAGTTTAGAACCTTATAGTAGACCACTTTCAATGCAGACTTTTGTGATGTCTCTCAGTTTCACACAGACCCCGGAGCACCCTTTCTGTGTTGCATATAAATATTAAAATGTTACACTTCGAGAAGAAGTGTGTAAGAAAAAGAATCTCTTATGAACTGTTAGAAGCTGTTCAAAACAAAATTTTATACAATTTGTGATATTTAATACACAATTGCATTGTTGAGATTTAAATCATAATTGAGTGTAATTAAATTATAATATATATATATATATATATATATATATATATATATATAATATTATTTGTTAAGTTCAAATTGACGTGAAGTTAATTATTTCTATTTTATATTTAGAATATGTGTGTGATTGAACAGTGCTTGATAACGATAATTTATGCAATAATTTAAAAACAAGTGTACATAAATAACATTTTTTTTTTAATTTTTACTCATTCATGTTCTACTATTAATTAACAGTAGATTTTTAGTAATAAATTATTAATGTAAATGATAGAAAAGATATAATTTTAATATGCATTTTACAATTGCACAAATAATACAATCAACTGTGATATTATAACAAGAAGAAAATTTGATCCTTCAGATGTATAGGATAACTTATCTAGTATTTATAATATTAGAAGTAACAGGACAGTGTAAATGTTTAAAAGGCTAGGTTTAGTTATATATGGTAATCTTTATATTGACTTTGTATTAATTCAAGTCAAGTATTTTTTATAAATGATCTTTTTATAGACTGTTTGAAACTGTTTACAATATATAAGTGCATTATTGAGCTTTAAATTTTAATTTACAGTAATTAAATTAATAAGACAGCCAAATCTAATCATAACTTTCTTATTTCTAAAATTTTATCTTAGGATGTGTGTGTTTAATAAGCTTTATTTTTATATTTTTAATTTATAATTTAAAATTGTATAATATTAGTTATAAAATTTTGCTTGTTTCTGTTAGATACTGTTACTTGTTTATTATTATTATCAAAGCCATGAAAAGTGTGTTCAAATTACTGTTTTTTAAGTTAAAATTTTTATTTCTCAGTAGTTTTTTATTTGATATAAGACAAATTATATATTATAGTTTTAAAGAAATATATTATTTGCTAGTAATAATATATATATATATATATATATATATATATATATATGTACATTAATGTAATCTCGCTTTTGCCTAAAGAACAATAAAATTTTGTGAATTGATAAATTGGGTTTGTTTTGTCATATTTATATGTGAATAAACGGTTCTTTTCTTTCAGTTGAGAATATTTAATAACATTTAAATGTTTATTTAAAATAATATTTGTTTAATAGACATCTTCCACAGGTAATACAATCTACTGTGATTGCACTAATTATAAATAAGTATGTTTGTAAATGTATATTCTAATTTCAGTTTTAATAATCTATGTATTACTATTCATGCTTTAATTCTCAATAAGTGTAAAACACGCAGTAATGTATAAAACGATGTATAAATGTATATATTGATTTATATATGATTATATATGGCCTAACTGCCTCTGTTTGTATGGGAATTGGATATATAAATGTATATATTGATTTATACATGATTATATATATACTAGCTGCCTCGGTTTGTATGGGATTTGAATATATAAATGTATATATTGATTTATACATGATTATATATATACTAGCTGCCTCAGTTTGTATGGGAATTGGATATATAAATGTATATATTGATTTATACATGACTATATATGGCCTAACTACCTTAGTTTGTATGAGAAATGGATATATAAATGTATATATTGATATTTCTTCAAAACCGTTACCATAATTATATATCTAATAGCATATAAAAGAATCCAATGCGAATCCACTAAGATTCTTATGTACTTAAGACGATTGCATGCAGCGCCTCTATGTAAAATTGTTCCCAGTTCTCCGGGAACTACGTAGTGACTACCGGGTTCATATGGTTCTGTGTTAGATGTCGCCACCGTCGGCAAACATTTGACAGTTCTCAACGACACATATATATATACTAGCTGTCCCAGATTGTATGAGAATTGGATATATAAATGTATATATTGATTTATACATGATTATATATATACTAGCTGTCTCAGTTTGTATGGGAATTGGATATATAAATGTATATATTGATTTATACATGATTATATATATACTAGCTGGCCCAGTTTGTATAAGAATTGGATATATAAATGTATATATTGATATATACATGATTATAAATATACTAGCTGTTTTAGATTGTATGGAAATTGAATATATAAATTTCTATATTGCTTTTTGCATCATTATAAAGACCAAATTCGGTGCATGTCATTTTGCCTTAAGGCAAATTGCTGGAAATTTTCACCATAATGAAATGTATTAAATGGAATTTTAAATGGTTTCAAATGGATTATTATAATTTTGGGAGATGTAGAGAAGAAAGTAAGTAAAACAGGAAGAAGTTTAAATGTTTATTTAAAATGTATTGAAAAAATAAAACAAAATACTTAATAAATTTGCTTGGGGATTCGAACTCGAAACCTATAGAACAAGAACGATTGCCATTGCAGCCGAGGCGATTTAACGATCTCGTCCACGAGTGTAATACATGATTTGAAAATGCATTTTAGATATTTTAGCACAGTTTATAACTATTATTTATATATTATGAGTAGTATGTGCATATAGCACACGCTTTGAAATACTGCTTTTGTAATATTTCTGTCAGGTATATCGCAACCTCATTGGTCGTATCAGTTCTTGGTGTAGTGGTTACAGTGGCCTCATTGGTCGTCGCATCTTCATTCTTGTGATTGCGGACTATCGGAAGTGGAAGGAAGGTAAGTTATATAATATACGTCAAAAGCATGATGTTTTTTGTGTGTTGTCTTTTTAGAAACTATTTTTTGTATACCTCCCAAATTTATAATAATCTGTTTGAAAACATTTAAAATTCCACTTAATATATTTTATTGCGGTGAGAAGTTCCAGCAATTTGTCTTAAAGCAAGATTCCATGCACCGAATTTAATAATGATGGGAAAGCATATAAATTTATGTATCCAATTCTAATACAAACTAGGACAGCTAGTATATATATATATATGTAATCATGTATAAATCAATATATACATTTATATATTCAGTTTCCATACAAACTAGGCCAGCTAGTATATATATAATCATGTATAAATCAATATATACATTTATATATCCAATTTCCATACAAACTGAGGCAGTTAGGCCATATATAATCATGTATAAATCAATATATACATTTATATATCCAATTTCCATACAAACTGAGGCAGTTAGGCCATATATAATCATGTATAAATCAATATATACATTTATATATCCAATTTCCATACAAACTGAGGCAGCTAGGCCATATATAATCATGTATAAATCAATATATACATTTATATATCCAATTCCCATACAAACTAAGGCAGTTAGGCCATATATAATCATGTATGAATCAATATATACATTTATATATCCAATTTCCATACAAACTGAGGCAGTTAGGCCATAAATAATCATGTATAAATCAATATATACATTTATATATCCAATTCCCATACAAACTAAGGCAGTTAGGCCATATATAATCATGTATAAATCAATATATACATTTATATATCCAATTCCCATACAAACTAGGCCAGCTAGTATATATATAATCATGTATAAATCGATATATACATTTATATATCCAATTCCCATACAAACTGAGGCAGCTAGTATATATATATATAATCATGTATAAATCGATATATACATTTATATATCCGATTCCCATAAGAACTGGGACAGCTAGTATATATATAAATTCAAATCGCTACGTAGTTCTTTAAGAACTGGGAACAATTTAACATAGAGGCGCTGCATGCAATCGTCTCAGGAACATAGGAATCTTAGTGGATTCCCATTGGATTCTTTTATACGCTATTAGATATATATAAATTCAAAGTCGTTTTATTCAAAACTTTTATATGGGAGTGTATATAAGTGTTTACAAGAATTTGTAGTAAATTTTATCTAGTTTCTCCTTATCTAACTTAAAAAGAATACTTTTATATGAAATTTGTGAGTTATATGACAAAAACCATAGTTCAAACTTGATTTCATATTCAAGTAAAATGTGTTTAAAAAAACGTGAATAGTAAACTTGATATCATATTCAAATTGATTAAAATATGTTTGAAAAGAATGGTGTTAATTAACAATTAGTTATCCTAAGACTATTATGTATATATATATATATATATATATATATATATATATATATATATATATAGTCTAGTCTTAGGATAACTAATTGTTAATTAGTTAGAATTAAAAATAAAACTTGAACACTTCGATCATAATGTTTATTTTTCATGGATAAAGACATACATTTATTTAATTTTTTAGAATAATATTATATAATGAATACACAAACTATATACAATCGTTAGCATATAAATATAAAGATATGTATCTATACAAATACAAATTAAAATGAATAATGAATCATTAAATATTTACATAATTATTAATTACCAACAAAAAAATACACATTCACATTAAACATAGTTGCCGACTTATTATTAATTTGAGTCACAAAGTGCGTTTTTAAAATTTAAAGTTCCACGGAAAGAAAATACATTTATATAAAAATTTATGGATGTGAAGTGAAACTTCTAATGCGGAAAAAGACAAGTTTAGGAATAGTCTGAAAATTCCGTAAATTTAAGAAAATATTATAAATTGGGTACACCTAAGTCTGTTTGTACACGGTTTTGATATAACACGGTTTGAAAATTGAATATTTTTAATTTTTTTACACGATTTTATTCCATTTAGCACGATTTGAAATTTCATGTACTTAATTTTTTTTTGTCAAATTTAATTTTTGCGAAGTATGTTCATATCACAAAAAAGTATTTATGAAAGAAAAAAGTCTGAAACCATCGATAGTATAGTATCAATAGTTTGCGAACACTAGCTTAGATTTAAGTGAATTTTATTTTTTACCTTAAAAATTGAATAACCTATTCTTTTCATTCACAATTCAAATTTAATTTATATTACTTTTAAGATTAGAGTGCATATCTTTTTTATCATTAATTACTATGCTTGTGAAAATAAGCATTATATATTTGATTTAATAAAATAACATGAATTCTTGTTCTTAAAAATTCTTGTTTTTCACTAATTTCAATAGGTTTTAGAGATTAGGAACAAATCACCCATTTTTGTATAAGATCAATGCCTTTTTTTACACATTTTTTTTTTACACGGCTTCTTCTGGAATCAATCTACCATGTAAAAACAGACTTAGGTGTACTTCTCTATTCGATTAAAATATTTAATAAAAAATTTAATAAATAATAACTACCTATTTTTGTATTTAAGTCCGCTTTACAAAGTTTCACCTCATTCATTATTTTTTATTCAAAAATTGATATAGATTTAAAAACAATCTACTTCTTCATATAAACATGTGTATAAACATTCAAAGACGCTTGATTGTTAAAATGCACACTAACTTATTATCATTAGTAAAGAATTATTAATAAATTCTATCTGGTATGTACAAAAAAAAATCTCAAGCTGCATTATAAACAGCTTATACATATATAGGTATATATATATATATATATATATATATATATATATATAATTATAATAATAATTTTATATACGAACAACCGCAATTTCAAAACTCCGTTTTATAAATGAGACCAGTGTGAAGAGTCTTCTTCAGTCAAAGAGATCAATTCTGAAAAATAATAAATAAATAGATATTAGTAATTAATAAATTGAATACACTGGGGCCTCGCTTTACGGCCTAGATACGTTCCGCAAAACTTGGCCGTAAAGCGAAAAGCCGTATAACGAATCAATTATTCTAATACGTATTCATACAAATTCAATGGGATCGGTTCCAAATTTAATAAATATATAATATGGTTTATCATTCAAAATGCATTTTATTTTTTTATTTTGTTTAAATTATAAACATATTTAACAAAAACATAAATTTTACATAAAATAAAAAACTTCAAAAACATTCCATAATTTTTAAATACAGACCACTGTCACCATCATTTTGCGCTGGTGGTTTGAAAAATTTAGATGATGTGATTGATTTGTGATTTATAACAGCTAATGGCTGAGTTAATTCCTCGAGAGACATTAGCGGTACGTTCGACGTCAGGATCGTTTTCAAGGAAGATGTTATTCCTTGTTCAAAATATGAAAAAGCGCTCGACATGATTTTTGATGTTAGCTGTTTGGATTTGGACAACACGTTCTGTATCTTCATCAATTGCCGGCTCTGCTTGCAACTGATTAGCTGCAAGTAGATCCAGCACATCAGATTCGTTTAAATCTTCAAAACCGAGATCATGTGCTAAATCCAAAATGTTTTGTCTAACTTCAGGAAGGAAATTAACTTCTGCATCGGTAGTTTTTATACATTCTGGCCATATTTCTTTTCCAAACATGATTCATTGTTGTCGATTTCAATTCCTTCCAGGATTCACTAATGTTCTCAACAGCATCCTTGATATTATAGTTTTTCCAAAACGTTTGAACCTTTGAAACGTAAAGATATATAAAAATTTTCATTTTCGATTTTTTTGCGATTACTGTAACTTGCCCTACGCGAATTTAAAAAAGCCGTTATAGCAAAACATTTTAGGCCGTATATCGAAAACGTTCCTTAATTAAAGAGGGCCGTTATAGCGAAAGGCCGTATAAAGAGCGGCCGTATAGCGAGGCCTGGGTGTAATTGTAAAAAAGCAATGGTAGGCAATTTGTGACCCATGGGTCAACTTTGGCAATTTCAAGTGACCTACTTTTTTATTAACTTTCCGTAGGTCACAAATTCCATCCGAAACAAAAAAAAAATCAAAACAAATATATAATTTCAATGGTATAGATTCTAGTTGAACCTAAAAAATCCAGAAAAATTAATTCACCAAACTTGGAAACAAACTAGTGGGGTGGGTGGCATCGTGCCTTAAGGCAAATTGCTGGAACTTCCCGTACCGTAACAAAATGTTCGAGGAGTACTGAATGTTTTTGAATAGATTATTATTAATATTGTAACATTGTCGAATATTTATAAGTATTATATAAGCTGAATTGCAAATTTAAAATTATTTGTTAAGTTATATTAGAACTTTAGTCAGAATTAAAAATAAAATCTGAATTATTTTCGATATACAAGAAAAACTAAAAAAAAAAAAACTATACAATTTTTTTTCCGAAATCAATTATTTTGTTAAGACAAGCAGAAAGTTCTTTGAATCATTTAAATTGGACGCTTAGTTCTCTCAAAAACTGCCATTTCTTACATATTTAGCTCCGTATCTTTGAAATGGCTGGGCCTGCCTTTGCCAAAAACTAATAGACGCTTCTCTCAATCATTACTAATTGAATGTTTTTCAGATCATTCAAATCGGATATTCCGTTCTCTCAAAAAGTCGATTTCTATTTTCTGCACTCGTTGCTCCGTATCTCCGAAACGGCTGGACCTGCCTTTGCCAAAAACTAATCAGCTCTTTTCCCTATCAATAGGAATCGAATGTTTTTTGAACCATTCAAATCGGTTGATCCGTGCGCCCGGAAATGTGACTGGAAATTTGTATCCACACATACATACACACACACACACACACACATTCATTTTTTCTGAGGTATGCCAAAACGTTCAGAAACTTCAAAACGTCGAGAAATGTAAAAATTTTCAATTCCGATTTTCGGCCCATTACAATAACTTACCCTACGGGAAGTTAATAATGTTTTTTCATACAAAATTTCACTTTTGGTTGCTTAATAAAAAGTAGGTTAATTTTAATAAAAAGTAGGTTTCTTTTGAGGTTCAACTAGGATAGAATTTTATCCTGAATACAATGAATTCTATCTCGTTTCGATAGGACGTTCAGTTTTATTTTTGATATCTTTCCCGCTAATTAGGAAGGAATTAGGAATCTAAAAAATTAAAACTATTGCTCACTATTTCTTCTGTAATTCCAAAAATAATTTGAATTTGTTTCTTAAATTTTAGGGATATATTCTTGGCTAGTTTTGGAACACATTTTTGCAAAAAAAAAATCGTTTTTTTAAGCCTCTAAAGCAGACTTCCACCTTAAGTTCTGATCGCTGTTAAAATAAACTAGTGGGGTGCAAGGCATCGTGCCTTAAGGCAAATTGCAGGAACTTCCCGTACCGTAATTAAAAATCTTGGTACGGAACCCAAAAAAATTTACACAGAATGTGTACACATTATTAAAATCTCTATAAAATATCTGATAATTTGGTGTGCATAAGTCCAATAAACATTGTTCACCGCCAAATGACATCTTTTTAACTTTTTTTTTTGAGAGTCCATAACCGCTGGACCTGCCTTCCCAAAAATTTAAACAGTTCTTCATCTTGTCAATACAAGTAAAATGTTTTTTGAATTATTAAAATCGGACGCTCCGTTCTCTTAAAAACTGAGTTACCGTTTTTGGCACTTTTTGCCCCGTATCTTCGAAACGGCTAGATCTGCCTTCGATAAAAACTGATCAGAACGTCTCCTTATCAATACGAATCGAATGTTTTTTGAATTATTCAAATCGGTTTATCGGTGTTCCCGAAATCGTCGACAAAAATTTGTATTCGCACACATACACATACACACACACACATACATCCATGTTTTCTAAGGTATGCCAAAATATTCAGAAACCTCTGAAACGTAAAGATATATAAAAATCTTCATTTTCGATTTTTTTGCGATTACTATAACTTGCCCTACGGGAAGTTAATGATGATATATAAATAATAAATAATTCAAATTCTTTCCTCACCTAATATTTATATCAGAAAGTTCAGTTGTTATCAGAATCTGGCTGGTTATGCTTGTGTCCAGGACTCGAGTAACATCTTCGTTTGAAATCTGTTAACAACCTTTGAGACAAGTTGGTCTGCTCCACCTTCACGGCTTGCATGGTGTTACTGTTACAATAAAAATACATTAGGTCCAGAATAGAAATGTAACTTAATCTAAAAAATAAATCTTAACCAAATCTACAATAAACTAGTTGGTATTGGTATTTAGCCTTGAGACAAGTTACTTGAACTTCCTGATATGTGTAAATAAACGACTTAATCAATAAAAAATCAATTAATTTATGAGTGAAAACAAACAAACATGTTAACTCGGAGTATTTTCTAGAAGCAAATTTTCAAAAGTCAATAATTTTTGTAATTGAACCAGTTTCCGTAGGACTTTAACGGTTTAGTATGTTCATTAAGACCAAGTACTCTATCGTTATACCAAGTAAATCGTCTAATTTTAATTTTAACAAATAACAAAAAAAACTACTCATTTTCTCAAACTTTGATGAATTTTTAAAATTGAACTATTTGTCGTAAGGCCGTAATATTTCAGTAAGTTCTATAAGACCATGATATATATCGCAAAAAAAAGTTCCATAAAAATCGGCTTAACATTTTTTTTTCAACAGTTAATTACAAGAAAACGGCTCGGTAGATTTTCACCTAAAGCTAATCAGTATTATTCCCAACTAATATCTTTCGAACAATTTTTGATTTTTTAAAATCGGTTCGGTAGTATGAGCTTAAATGTAGATGGAAAGTTTAACACTCTTTTTCCAATTACAAAGAAACGGCTCGGCCGATTCTCGCACAAAACTGACAAACGATAGTCCTCATCGAGATAAATCAAATGGCTTTTAAGGTTTTGAAATCGGTTCAGTCGTTTTTGAGAAAACGTCGATTTACGGCAAAAAAATCTGTTCACATACACACACACACATACATACTTTTTCCATGATGGTCTCATTCGATTCAGAACTGCTTGAAACGTCGAGAAAACATAAAACTAGCGAATCGGATTTATTGGTGAAAACATAAACTTCGCCTTCGGGAAGTTAATAAATTGAACTCTTTCGTACCAAGATATGATCGTACTTAAAACGTAATATTTATAAATGAAATATATTATTTACCTAGTCTTTGTTAGTATTGTCCTCTCTGGTGTCGTAGTCATGTCCAGCGAGTACATGGCTGCAAGTGACCGAAGTTTTTCAATCTCTGCAGCGTCCAGGGCTCCAAGACGTAATTCAGTCTGGTGCCGGTCTTGCAAAAATCTATAAAAGATAAAACAATGTTAAAATTCGTTCAGTTCATTTTATTATAACAATTGCATAAAATAGCAATTGATACAATGAACAAAAATGTTTGAACTATTTGTAAACTATTTTCAAAGTCTTAATAAATACTTGGATATGTTAACACTAGACACTAGAGAACACATTTGTGTCAAGTATTATGTTACAAAGTTGTCAAGTGGATTTAACTCCTCTCTGAAGCGGAGTCAAATCCTAACCGATCCGGCTTCGGATATGATAAGCCCATCTCTATATCTACTTACCTTGATAATAGTTCATTAGCTGATGTCAACACTGTAAACCCCGGCCTTTCTTCTCTAATCCGCCTACAGCCGGCTCTTATTTCACGAACATCCAAACCAGAAACCTACCAAAAATAAACTCATTTTTATCCAATTCTTTATCTCATGTACAATAATAAAAATCCTCTATTCTTTATCCTTTATCACTTACTGGATCAGAACTGACGTCCCCCAAACTTCCGTCGCCCCCTGAACAACTGCCGGCACCAGCTCCTGCCCCCCACATGATGTCGTCGTCCATGGGACAAGTTGCAACCAGAGCAGTTCTAACGGGTGATGTAACATGTACTGGCGATGATACTTGTGCCGATGGTAATATTTGTCCTAGTTGAATGTGTTGGTTGTGCATACCACTCTATAAGAAAATAATAAATCAAAGATAACAGACCTATGTTATGTTATCACATGTTTCCGATAAGAGTATGTTGAAGATTTAGTATTCTCGGTGAATTTATTTTATCATGTTTTCTTCATATTGGCGCTCAATGTATTGGTAGTTAATAAAATTGTTATAGGCTTTACCTATGACATTTATACGAATGTTTATTTGAATTTTTGATACTGCCATTGGCTGAAAACTAACCTACAAATAGCACAAAAGCTATGAGTGCAACTAAAACCGAGTATAGTTACTATACCTATAGTAAGTTTTTGAATAAAATAAATGTGACTTTATAATATATAATAGTTTATAATATATAATAGTTACAATACCTAAAGTAACTTTTTGAACAAAATAAGTGTGACTACCATAAAATGTGCAACCGAGTTTTTCATAAGTTTCTGGTGGTTAAAAATAATAAAAATAAATATTAATGATTTTCTTAAACTCACTAATAATAATTTTGTCCTGTGCTGCTTCTCATGTCCTGAGTTTGTGCGTACTTGATGCTGCTGTATAGATGCCATCGTTTCATTTCCAGGAAAATCTGTCAGCTCATCATCACCTATTAAAATAAAATTAAATATTTTAGAAAACTATCAAAATCAATTTAAGTAGGTGTATGTAAGCGGTTTTTTGCCTTAATCTCGCATCAATAAAAATTGACATTTAGCTGTTCAAAACTTTAAACTGTTTATTTCCAAGATAAAGTTTTTCCTTTCACTAAAAAAATTAATCAAGTTTGATTTCCAAATTAAAGCAAATTTAAAATATCTTTAATTGTGATAGTTATGATGTCTGTTAAAACCAAAACTATAAACTAGTGGTGTGTATGGCATCGTGCCTTAAGGCAAATTGCTGGAACTTCCCGTATCGTAACGAAATGTTCGAGGAATACTGAATGTTTTCAAATAGATTATTATTAATTTTGTAACATTGTCTAATATTTATAAGAATTATATAAACTGAAATGCAAATTTAAAATAATTTGTTTAAGTTATATTAGAACTTTAGTCAGAATAAAAATAAAATCTGAATTATTTTCGATACACAAAAAAAAAATTGTACAATTTTTTTTTCCAAAATCAATTATATTGTTAAGACAAGCAGAAAGTTCTTTGAATCATTTAAATCGGACGCTTAGTTCTCTCAAAAACTGCCATTTTTACATATTTAGCTCCGTATCTTCGAAATGGCTGGGACTGCCTTTGCCAAAAACTAATCAACACTTCTCCCAATCATTACAAATTGAATGTTTTTTAGATCATTCCAATCGGATACTCCGTTCTCTCAAAAAATCGATTTCTATTTTCTGCACTCTTTGCTCCGTATCTCCGAAACGGCTTGACCTGTCTTCGCCAAAAACTAATCAGCTCTTTTCCCTATCAATAGGAATCGAGTATTTTTTGAACCATTCAAATCGGTTGAACCGTGCGCCCGAAAACGTGACTGGAAATTTGTATCCATCCATACATACACACACACACACACACACACATCCATTTTTTCTGAGGTATGCCAAAACGTTCAGAAACCTTCAAAACGTCGAGAAATGTAAAAATTTTGAATTTCGATTTTCAGCCCATTACAATAACTTACCCTACGGGAAGTTGAAAAAAATTCAACAATTACCAAGAAATTGTCCGGCCGATCTATATAAAAAATTGATCAACATGATTCCCAACTGATATTTGATACAGTTTTTGAATGTTTAAAAATGGGTTTAGGAATTTTGTCAAAAATGTCTTTAATACAAGTAAAAATAAGATTATATTTACCTTCTCTGTCACTTTCATTAGTAAGAACGGCCTCAGAATCACTTGAACTTAACGAACTGGAACTAACAAATCCACCCGTAGTATTCGAACAATCCATCACACCTTCATCTTCATCCATATGTTGGTGATGGCCACCAGCCATCGCAGGAGCATAAGGATTCCTAGATAAAGACAAACGAATAATTAACTAGTTGAATGTGGCATTTTGCCTAAAGGCAAGTATCAAAATCTTCCCGATAGATGCAATAAATGACCTAATCAATTCAAATTGAGTTTTAGACATTTAAAATGAGACATTTCAAATATCTCGAAAACGGTTGCATGCACCAACTCAAAATTTTTGTCACAATTTTGGTAAAGTCCAATTATAATTTGAGCCAAGTTTCATAAAATTCGCACAATCCGCTTTTGAGAAGATACGATCTGTTTTAATATTAGTCATATATTAGTACATATCATAGTACATAGCCAACCATCAGTATCTCAAATATCTCGAAGGAAATCAACACAGATAAATAAACTTTTTAAAGTTACATCGTAGTACTAATTTCGATTTAATAAAAAATGCCTGAATCAGAAGAATATTTTACCTTGTTCCTTGAAAATAATAAAACAAATTAAACATTTGTGCCATTGAGCGTGTACTAAACGTAAGTTTATTGATTAGAAATTATTTCTATATTATTCGTAGTTTTTATAAATTCTTGAAGTTATTAAAATGGAAAATATTTTTTAGGCAAGACAGATATTACAGCTGGTCAAAGAATGAGATTATATCGCCAGCGGAAAAGTAAAAAAAATACTATCAATCAATGAAAGTATGTTCTTTTTAATTACATGAAGTTCTTCAAACACAATTATTACATGATGAGCGAAATAGTGAAAACAATATTTGTTTAGGCGTTGTTTAACATAATCCACTGAATATTATAGATTTTTTAATCAACAATTACTTAATTTCTCTAATGAAGGCCCATTTCTAAATGCTAATTACAATGACAAACCGATCATGTCATATTCAAAGTATGACTTTAATTACATTATTGTTTTTAATATTTATATAATTATATATTTATATTTTAACTTCCCGTAGGGTTTTGAAGGTTTCTGAACATTTTGGCATATCTCAGAAAAAAAGGATGTGTGTGTATATGTGTATGTGTGTTTTGTATATCCGCATTTTTTCGTCCACGTTTTCGGGCGCACGGATCAACCAATTTGAATGGTTTAAAAAACATTCGATCCCTATTGATGGGAGATGTGCTGATTACTTTTTCGCAAAGGCAGGTCTAGCCGTTACGGAGATACGAAGCAAAGAGTGCAGAAAATACAAATCGAGTTTTTGAGAGAACGGAATATCGGATTTGAATGATCTAAAAAACATTCAATTTGTAAGGATTGGGAAAAGTGATAAGTTTTTGGCAAAGACAGGTCCCGCCATTTCGAAGATACAGAGCTAAATGTGCAAAGAATGGCAGTTTTTGAGTGAACTAAGCGTCCGATTTGAATGATCTAAAAAACTTTCGACTCGTATTGTTAAACAATTGCTTTTGTGGATAAAAAATTATTACATCTTTTTTTATTTTCCATAAAATATTTTTGTAATTTTGGATTAAAATTCAAAAAATTACCCAGGCTAAGCACAGTCTAAGCGCCACTCTGGTACAAAGTTTACCCAAGTGCGTTTAGACTGTT
>NW_020539727.1:15374616-15390185 GCF_003426905.1 Ctenocephalides felis | reverse complement strand
TTTTTGAAAAACTTTTGGATTTTTTTCTTACTATTCGATTCCTTGTTTGAAACTCAGCACATATACTCGTATACAGGTCAAGAGTTAGGACATTTTATTAGAATAAATTTAAAATTGGTTCAGTAGTTTAGGATCAATTTTGACTACTTGTGTAAGGCCGTAATATTACGGTAAGTTCTATAAGAATTGTCCATAAAATTTGGCTTAAATTTTTTTTCAACAGTTAATTACAAGAAAATGGCTCGGTAGATTTTCACCTAAAACTAATCAGTATCATTCCCAACTAATATCTTTCAAACAATTTTTGATTTTTTAAAATCGATTTGGTAGAATGAGCTTAAATGTGGAAGAAAAGTTTAACAGTTTTTTTCCAAATTACAAAACGGAACGCTCGGCCGATCGCTACACGAAACTGAGAAAAGATAATCTACATCAAAATACATTGATTGGCTTTTAAATTTTTGAAATTAGTTCAGGCGTTTGGAGCAAACGTTAAGTCTTGATTAGCAAAAATGAATTATAAAAAAATGTATGACAACATTTATTCTCACTTTATTAAAAATTTTTTTATTTGAATTTTAATTTAAATTTATACATCTCAAACAGACAAAAGCGCCTGGTATGAGAGATTGTACAAAATATCTATACAATAGTATATATTTATTCAGTTGCTTAATAATAAATTATTTGATTAATAAATAATTTTTTTGCCAGTTCGGAAGTGAGAATGCGCCAACATGCTGCCAAAGCTAATAATAAGCCCCAAAACAACGGCAATTCGGCTACTCCTGCAAAAAGTGGACCACAAATAGCCAGGTAATGAAAAACTTATAAATTAATAAATAATATGAAATTATAAATTCGATACACCGACACCTCCAATAATCCGACACCCTTAGCAAACTAGATAGTTTTGGAAATAATAAACAATATCCTTTGACTTTTTACTATAATTCTGAATATTCCTCTCTGGTTTTTAACCCTTTCCACTCGGATTCCGCCGCTTCGGCGACAAAATACATATTCATCTTGCAATTCACGAGTGGAAAGAGTTATTAATGCCGGATTAGAGAGATTTTTCTAATCATAACTTACTTAGATCAAGATTGTGACCATCATTCTTCAAAGGAAAAATAGAAGGTCTAAAAGGACTAGTAAGAAGAAAATTGAAAATATGTATTAGAAAACGTTTCAATAATTTCACTGGATGAACACTTTTTTTTATCAGAATTGAACTAATTGTTTAGGAGGAGTTCAATACAAACATGTAGAGAAGATCAAGTAGAATCGATTTTACTGATGTATATAATCACATCAATCTTCTCTACATGCGTTTAATATTAAACTCGTTCAAAACGTCTAGTCCAATTCTGATAAAAAAATGTGTTTATCCATTGGAAATTGCCATGCATCTGCAATTTTCTTTCTACTAGTCCTTTCAGATCTTCTATTTTTTCTTTAAAGAAGGGTCACAAAATTGGTCTCATGGTTTTATTTTCATGACCATGCCTAATTTGAACATATTTTTTTCTATTCTTTGAAGCACTCTTGATGTTGACGTCTTATTAACCATATATTTTATCTTCTTAAAAACCATCCTCCTTTTTCTCAATCTTCCTTTAAATCCATGTCTCTGATTTCTAAAGAACTATGTTCCAAAGGTAGTATTTTTCAAATGACAAAATTATATATCCTTAATTATAATTAATTTTAATTAAAGGACCCCAGAAAGCAGTGGAGCCCGTATGAAACGCAACGAGTGGCGAATCACGAAAATGGTTTTGGCGATATTTTTGTCTTTTGTGGTTTGCTATCTGCCTATAACTATTGCCAAAGTTGCAGATCCAGAAGTCAAATATCCAGGTAAAGGGAAAATGATAATTTAAGTAATAAATAATACAGTATTTCAAAATAGAAAACTCTCAAGTTGATGCCTCCAAAACGACTAAAACATACATAGGATACTAGTGGTGTATGGCATCGTGCCTTAAGGCACACTGCTCGAACTTCCCGTACCGTAAGGAAATATTCGAGAATTTTTAAATGTTTTCAATTATATTATTACAAATACTGTAACTTTCATTATTTTTGCTATCTCATTGTTATATCTGAGCAAATCAAATGTATATCATAAATCAATTTATATCCAGAACATTAACAATTGTCATTTCATTTCGAATTCAATTTCAAAAAATAGTTGCCTAATTTACACAAAATTGAAAAAGTGCTACCGTATAGTCACAGTCTAAACGCATTTGCAAATAATTCTGTGCGACATTTTCACTTATACTGTGCTTAGCTTGGCTATTTTCTCATATCTTTCAATAGTTTTACACAAAATTGGAAAAGCGCTAAACAGTCTGAACGCACTTGGGTACACATTTCTACCAGGGCGGCGCTAGACTGTGCTAGCTGGGTAATTTTTTGAATAATTTTAATCAAAATTACAAAAATATTTATGGAAAATAAAAAAGATGTAATAATTTTTACCCTCAAAAGCATATTGTTGTGTCACAAGCAGAAAGTTTTTAGATCATTCAAATCGGACGCTTATTACTTCACTCAAAACTGCCGTTTTTTGCACATTTAGCTCTATATCTTCTAAATGGCGGGACTGTCTTTGCCAAAAATTAATCTCCTCTTCTCCCAATCATTACAAATTGAATGTTTTTAGATCATTCAAATCCGATATTCCGTTCTCTCAAAACTCGATTTGTATTTTTCTGCACTCTTTGCTCTGTATCTTCGTAACGGCTAGCTGCCTTTGCCAAAAACTAATAAGCACATCTTCCTATCAGTAGGAATCGAATGTTTTTTAAACCATTCAAATCGGTTGAACCATGCGCCCGAAAACGTGGACGAAAAAAATGCGGACATACAAAACACATACACAAACACATCCATTTTTCTGAGGTATGTCAAAATGTTCAGAAACCTTCAAAACGTCGAAAATGCAAAAATTTTCATTTTCGATTTTTGGCGCATTACTAACTACCCTACGGGAAGTTAAAAATATCCATCAAACATCTGAAAATGATTCACCTTAGTTCATAGCATATTTAAATATTTGTTCAATATTGTACTAATGCATCTATTAATAATTTTTATTTTTTCAGGGCTCCACATAATGGGCTACATTTTACTATACCTATCAGCCTGTATAAACCCAATTATTTATGTGATAATGAACAAACAATATCGCCAGGCCTACAAAACAGTATTACTTTGCGAAAGGCCGCGAATATTGAACTTTACAGCCGGAGGAAACAGCAGCGCTCAAGGTAATTATTGAATCTTATTTAAAACTAATTAATAATGACGAGAAATGTAGTAGAACCCGCTTAAGACGATTCGTAAGGAAATAGTATAGGCAGTGGTCTATGTACTTAATATCACTACAAGTTTTGTAGTTGAAAATATTTGATTTATTTGGCATCAATTTGGCAAAGCGTTAAAAATTTGTTCACTAAGTTATACCTGAAAAACATTTTTGAAATTTTTGAAAATTTTCCTGTGCTATTTCCATACAAAACTTTGATTGAATTGCGCACTTTCTAAAAGACAATATTAAAGACTACCCTATTGAATACATAACACAGTTATGTACATTGAATATATAGCATTGCACAAAATATACATTGACTAAGTATTACAGTTAAATAATTTCCAACAGTTTTTAATAAGTATTATAAAAAAAATGAATATATATTGTTTCTATGCAATTGAACCCTTTCCTCAAAGATAAGGAAAGCTACAAATGTTTTCTGTTATAGAAAGTTTTTAATACAAAATTATTTGTTACATTACAAACATTATATAATACCTAATTTGATTTGTGATACCATTCGCGTATCATTAAAAATAACAATATAAAACAATCATATTTGGATTAATATTTCATTGATTTTCATCACTCCTCCCACTATGAAGGTCCATGTGTTTCCCCAAATCGTCCGATTGAGTAAATTCCTCATTGCATATATCACATTTATAGGGATGCTCTCTATTATGAATCAGCATGTGATCTTTTAGATGACTTGATCGTGTGAATGTCTTATTACATTTATTACATTCATACGGGCGTACTCCACTGTGCATCAACATGTGACTTTTCATATTGCTTGAATGTTTGAATGTCTTGTTACAAATACTGCATTCGTGGGGACGCTCATCACTGTGAATGAGCATGTGACTTTTCAGATTACTTAATTGTATGAATGTTTTATCGCATAAACTGCACTCAAAGGGGCGTTCATCACTGTGAAGAAGCATGTGATTTTTCAAATGACCGCATTGTGTGAATGTCTTATTGCATATATTGCATTCATATTGAGGCCGTACTTCTTTGTGAATCACCATGTGTCTTTGGAGACTACGTAGTTTAGTGTATGTCTTATTACAAATTGTGCATTCATGGGTGCTTGTGCCATTATGTATTAGCATGTGTTTTTTTAAATTATTTGGTCGTGTAAATGTCCTATTACAAACATTGCATTCATGGGTGCGTAGTCCAGTATGTATCAGCATGTGTTTTTTCATATTGCTTAAATGTCCGAATGTCTTGTTACAGATACTGCATTCGTGGGAGCGCTCACCACTGTGAACTTTCATGTGACTTTTCAGATTACTTGATTGTATGAATGTCTTATTGCATAAACTGCACTCAAAGGGGCGCTCATCACTGTGAATGAGCATGTGACTTTTCAGATGACCGGATTGTGTGAATGTCTTATTGCATATGTTGCATTCATGGGACCGTACTTCTTCATGAATCAACTTGTGTCTTTGGAGACTACCTAGTTTTGTGAACGTCTTATTACAAATTGTGCATTCATAGGTGCTCGTCGCCCCATTATGTATCAGCATGTGAGTTTTTAGATTACTTAATTGTGTGAATGTCTTATTACAAATATTGCATTCATGCAAGCGTAATCCACTGTGTATCAGCATGTGCTTTTTCATATTGCTTAAATGTCTGAATGTCTTGTTACAAATACTGCATTCGTGGGGACGCTCATTACTGTGAATGAGCATGTGACTGGTCAGAGTACCTAATTCTGTGAATGTCTTATTGCATTCTTTGCATTCATGAGGGCGCTCACCACTGTGAGTGAGCATGTGATTTTTGAGACTACTTGAATGTGTGAATGTCTTCTTGCATATGCTGCATTCATGGGGACGTATCCCTTTGTGTAAGCATGTGTACTTTCATATTACTTGAACTTCTGAATGTCTTTTTGCATACATTGCATTCATGGGGGCGTACCCCTTTGTATTCAGCATGTGACTTTTAGATTACTTAAATGTCTGAATGTCTTATTACATTCCTGGCATACATGTGACGTGTGAGGCTTATCATTGTGAATGTGCATGTGTGATTTTTCAAAAAAACTGATTGTTTGAAAGTCGTTTGACAGATTTCACATTTGTAAGAGTGTTCTTCACTATGACTAGGTTTGTGATCGTCCATATGCTCTTTCAATTGATGCGATTCTGCAAATGATTGATTACAAATGTCACAATCAAAAGACTCCTGTTTGACTTCTTCAATTGACACCTCGGATTTCATTAAATTTCCTAAACTCGTTTCATCATCCTCAGAATACGATTCTGATTTAACAGTAACATCAAGGGCATCTAATTCATCTTCAATTTCGAGTTTAATGTCCTCTGTTGAATATTCTGGTGGTTCAATTTTAATAATTGCCTGATCATTCATAGACTTAAATGTTTCTTCTGACATTTTGGAATATTTTCACTGCTTGCATTCACTAAATATTTAAAAACTATTCGTATTTTAATTAATAATCTACTTTAATCAACAAGCTTTTACAAAATGATTCATTTCAACTAAAATTTAATCTTTGACGTTTGAAGCATAGAGTATGTTTATAGAAAGATGAGACATTTATCAAATCAAATCTTTGATATTTAACAAGTAGCACGTCTTTTCTTTTCAACACTCTATGCTCGAACTGTCAAATAATGTCGAAACGTTTGGAATTAAAAATTAATTTATAAATCTTTGCTTTTTATTCTTCGATGCATCGCCCTACAAGAACTTACTCATATATCTCAACATCAAAAATAACTACTAAATCATATATATATATATATATATATATATATATATATATATGTGTGTGTGTGTGTGTATATAATTACTATGCCAGAAATCTATTCACAAAAGTTATAAGAATCATGAATATAAGTATGAAGTCAAATGAAACATCTGAGTGCCATAATGGAAATCTTTGTGAAAAATTTGCACTAAGTATATCAATATTGCTTGATATCAAGCCGTTGGAGGTGGATATCGAATCTAAAACCAGTGGTTTAATCTACTTAACTAATAAAAATTAAAATATGAAAAAAATTATAAACTAATAAATAACAAATGCTTTGTTTATCAAGAAATACATATTTAATTTTTACTGTATATTTTATACTATTTATACATTCCATTACAATCAAGAATATTTATAACACGTTTCCAAATATTAAAATTCAACAGATATGTTTAGATTTCATTGATTTTCATCACTCTTCCGACTATGAAGTGCCATGTGTTTATTTAAATTGCCTGATTGATTAAATTCCTTATTGCATATTTCATATTCATAAGGATGCTCTCTGTTATGGATCAGCATATGTTTTTTTAGACTACTTAATTCTGTGAATGTCTTCTTGCATACATTGCACTTATGTGGACGTTCACCGCTATGAATGACCATGTGACTTTTCAGATTGCTTAATCGTAGGAAAGTCTTATTGCATTCATTGCACTTATGGGGGCGCTCACCGCTGTGAATGAGCATGTGAGATTTCAGAGTACTTGAATGTGTGAATGTCTTCTTGCATATACTGCATTCATAAGGACGCTCACCACTGTGAACAGGCATGTGACTTTTCAAATGTGATGCTTGTGTAAACGACTTCTTGCACACACTGCACTCATGGGGCTGCAATCCTTTGTGAATCAGCACGTGCATTTTCAAACTACTTAATTGTGTAAATCTCTTATTGCATATATGGCATTCATAGGGGCGCTCACCACTGTGAACGAGCATGTGAGATTTCAGAGTACTTGAATGTGTGAATGTCTTCTTGCATATACTGCATTCATATGGACGCTCACCACTGTGAATGAGCATGTGAGATTTCAAACTAGTTATAGTAATGAACGCCTTATTGCATTCATTGCATTTATGTGGACGTGTACCACTGTGAATGAGCATGTGTCTTGTCAGAGCCCCCATTAGTGTGAATGTCTTCTTGCATATACTGCACTCATGAGAGCGCTTACCACTGTGAATGAGCATGTGAGATTTCAGATTAGTTGAATGTGTGAATGTCTTCTTGCATATACTGCATTCATAGGGACGCTCACCACTGTGAACGAGCATGTGAGTTTTCAGAATACTTGAATATGTGAACGTCTTTTTGCATATAATGCACTTATTGGGACACTTATCACTGTGAATGAGCATGTGTCTTTTCAGAGTCCTCAATTGTATGAATGTCTTTTTGCATATACTGCACTCATGAGAGCGCTTATCACTGTGAATGAGCAAGTGTGCTTTCAACACTTTTGATTGTTTGAAAGTCTTTTCACAGTTTTCACATTTAAAAGGACGTACTTCTCTATGGTTAGGCATGTGATCGATCATATGCTTTGTTAGATGATGTGATTCTGCAAATGATTGATTACAAATATTACAATCAAAAGACTCCTGCTTGACTTCATCTTCAATTGTCACCACGGAATTCATGAATCTTTCTAAACACGTATCATCATCCTCAGAAAATGATTCAGATTTAACAATAGCATCAAAAGCGTCAAATTCATCCTCATTTTCGCATTTAATGTCTTCCGGTGAATATTCTGGTGGTTCAATTTTGATAATTGCCTGATCATTCTCTGACATAAATGTTTCGTCTGACATTTTGGAATATTTTCACTGCTTGCACTTACTAAATATTTAAAAACTATTCGTATTTTAATTAATAATCTACTTTAATCAACAAGCTTTTACAAAATGATTCATTTCAACTAAATTTAATCTTTGACGTTTGAAGCATAGAGTATGTTTATAGAAAGATGAGACATTTGTCAAAACGAATCTTTGATATTTAAAAGTGGCGCGTCTTTTCTTTTCAACACTCTATGCTCGAACTGTCAAATAATCAATATAATTTTACTTGATATCATTTGTCATATTTTAAAAGATTGTTTATTAAAGTAGATTATTATTTAAAATACGAATAGTTTTTGAATATTTAGTGAGTATAAGCAGTGATAATATTAAAAAATGTCAGAAAAAACAATTACGTCTATGGATCAGGAAATTAAAATTGAGCCACCAGAATATTATCCAGTAGAAGACATTAAATGCGAAAATGGGGAGAATTTTGATGTTCTTGATCCTCCTGTCAAATTTGAATCGTGTTCTAAAGATGATAAAACGTGTTTAGAAGGGTTTATGAATTCTGAAGTGACAATAGAAGAAGTCAAACAGGAGTCTTATGAATGTGACACACAATCACATCATTTAAAAGAGCATTATATGGTTGATCATATGCCTGGTTATAGTAAAGAACGCCCCTTCAAATGCGAAACCTGTCATAAGTCTTTCAAACTATTGCTTACTTTGAAAAATCACAAGCTCATTCACACTGGTGAGCGTCCCCCAAATGCATATATGCAATAAAGCATTCAGAAGTTCAAGTAATATGAAAGTACACATGCTGATACACAAAGGTATACGCCCCCATGAATGCAGCATATGCAAGAAGACATTCACACATGCAAGTAGTCTGAAAAATCACATTCTCACTCATAATAGTAAGCGTCCCTATGAATGCAATGTATGCGATAAGTCATTCACACAATCAGTTAGTCTGAAAAATCACATGCTCATTCACAGTGGTAAGCGCCCCCATGAATGCACTATATGCAATAAAGCATTCGTACAATTAAGTAATCTGAAAAGTCACATGCTAATTCACAGTGATGAGCGTCCCCACGAATGCACTATTTGTAATAAGACATTCAGACAATCCAGTAATCTGAAAAACCACATGCTGCTACACAAAGGGGCACGCTCCTATGAATGTAAGATATGCCATAAGACATTCAAACCATTAAGTCATCTGAAAAGTCATATGCTGATACACAGTGGAGTACATCCCCATGAATGTAGTGTATGCAATGAGACATTCACGCAATCAAGTGATCTGAAAAAGCACATGCGTATCCACAATGGTTTGCGTCCATATCGATGCAAAATATGCAATAAAACATTCACACAATCAAGTAGTGTAAAAAATCACATGCTCATTCACAGTGGTGAGCGCCCCTTTGAATGCAGTTTATGTGATAAGACATTTATACAATTAAGTAATCTGAAGACTCATATGTTTATTCATAGTGGTGAGCGACTGCATAAATGCACTATATGTGATAAGTCATTCATACAATTAAATAGTCTGCAAATTCACATGGTCATTCATAGTGGTGAGCGCCCTTATGAATGCAGTATTTGTAATAAGACATTTACACATTCGAGTAATCTGAACAAACACATGCTGCTTCATAACAGAGATGATCCTTATAAATGTGAAATATGCAATGAGGAATTTACTCAATCGGACGATTTGGGAAACACATGGCACTTCATAGTGGGAAGAGTGATGAAAATCAATGAAATAGTAATCCAAATATTATTGTTTCAAAATAATAGAATAGAATAATCAAATCAGGTATTACTTATTTATTGTAAAATTTCTGATACGAGCTTTTTATAATAGAACATGATCAGAAAGCATTTGCAGTTTTCCTTATATATGAGCAAAGGGTCTGATTAAATAGAAGTAAGACATACTAAAAATTATTTAGAACAGTAAATAATTTCAGTCAATTATTGTTTTCAATTATCCGAAATCATAAGTTAATTTTTTGTTTGAGTTAAAGAATTTCAGCAAATTATTGTTTTAGAAAAACTTGGATCCGATTTTTTGTGAAAATTGCTATTTAAATAAAAACCAGTTTTCTCGTGGTTTCAAATTGCAGAGACTGGTATAAAGTGGTAAATTTACATAAGAAATTCCATCCAGCGTGATAGTCTTTAAACAGGTTCTGCTGTATAATTTTGATTGGTTAAAATTGGTTATAGTTTATTTCATATTAGTATTGTAGTTAAATATGGTTGCTACAGTGTTTGCGCTTGGTTTTAGAGAAATCGAAGGAGCGACTCGCCTGCAGCTACAACCACAGTCGAACGTTCCTCTCAATAGTCTCCATTGCGGATCCGCCAACAGGTAGAGATTATAAACAATTTATTTATTTATTCATTTGTAATTGATCATTTAATCCTGTGGTTTCCAACCTGTGGGTCGCGACCCCTCCGTTGCAAAGCTGCTTCCAACCAAAAACTTTGAAATGGTGTGAAAAACCGAATGAATAAACATTTTTATGCATGCGTTTTTTAAGGTCGTTCTTAATATGGATGCGTTTGAATTGCCTTGCTCCCAGGGGCTCAAATGCTTCGAAATTGATGAAAAACAAGAGTGCGCGTAAGGTTCAAACGCGATTGAAGTAAAACTTATTTGCTACTGTACAAGATGGCATTTAAGTAAAAATAAATACATCATATAACAATTTTGAATAAAGTTTCTTATTATTATGAAGATTATGAGCATCTCTAAATTGTCAATAAAATACTAAATCATAAATTATATATCATTATATCATTTGAGATGATAAATTTTAATTTTTACGCTATTTAAATCTCATTATCCTTGTATTTTGCGAAAATTTATATTTTTTTTTATTTACTTATACATACTTATATTTAATTTATATAAATAAGCAATAAAAGTTTGTATATAAATAAATATAAAATGTCTTACATATCTGTTACTTACTTGATTAAATTATCATCTAAAATAAGCGAATTTTTTACTTACATACATTTCATCAAAGGTTTATGAATAAATGCTTGTCGATTTTGTGTTATTTTTTCTGCTTATTATATGACAAAAAGAAAACCATGTCAATTTTTTTACAAATTCCTAGTTTTTAATGAGATGTCAATATAAATCTAAATTTCGAATTAAGTTATTTAAAAATGATGAATGGTTTAAGATTTGATGTGATTCTCGTATAATAAAATCATTGAAGTTTACTATAAAAGCAGTAAACTTTTAGCAATGAATTGCTTGAAAAATTAATGTAACCTATTACAAAATTGTAAAAAGTCAATATTTCTATCAAATTGAAATTACTAAATTTCTTAAGAACTAGAGCCCCTTACAAACGAATGCATTGTGAGCCTCTGAGAACAAAGAAATTCGAAAATATCCATATAAAGGACCACCCTAATGTTTATATAATATTTTATATTGTCTAATTATATCAGTTGACTATTTATTAAATTAGATCCTTAAAAAAAAATTAAGGGGCGGCGAAGCATTATTTTTTTCATAATCCGGGTCTTGCGGTACGAAAAGGTTGGAAACCACTGATTTAATCAGTTAACTGTGATTGATGAAAGACTCGTCATGAGGAAATGGCATAATTTTGTATATTGACGAGTATATTCGTCATGGTTATAAAAGTCTAATTTTTGGCTATTTAAATTGCAATTTTTGGAAAAAGAAAAAAATCAAGTACTTATCGAACTTTTTGTTTAAATAGTTGTAAGTGAAATTTTACCTTACAACAATATTTTACCTTGACAGTTTAATGAGCACGTCACAGTTAACTGGTTAATATTTATTTATATATAATTTATTATGCATGCACTTATGCTTATTTATTTATATATAATTTATTATGCATGCGCTTATGCTTATTCATTTATTCATTTAGTAAATAAGAATGCTTTTATGGTTATGCTTTTTTCCAAAAATCCTAAAAATTGATCACGTGATAAATGTACACCTCTTAGGACATGCACGTATATAAATATATATATATATATATATCCAACGCGTGTTCGATTTTTTTCACTATAACTAACTTATATGACAATATACTTATGCTTACAATTTGTAAATTTGTACGAAATATGAATAATGATTATTATAATTTCTAACATATAATACTCTACAACAACTTGGTGTACTTATATGTTAATTGTTTATTGATTAAGTTGATTAATTGCTTATAACGGAGAAGATCATGCAACTCGCCTTAAGGCAAAACGGTTTAGTTTATATTATTCACTAGCGATAGATTTAATAATTGTGTGTATAAATAAACTACTTGCTACAGTTAAATTATATTCATCTAAAACGTTCTATTAAATTTGATTGAACATAATCTGTTCAAACCATTTGATATTTGACGTATGAGCCGCCTTCACTACTTCATTGTAAATTAGGTTTACACAAAAAAAAATTGAATTGAAAATGTAAAGTTTCTACGCAGTTTTGAAGCAATTTCTCTTTTTTCTCACAACCTCTGGATTAGCACAAATATCTCAAGACTAAAACTGGTCAAATCCGTTCAGCCATTTCAAGCTCCATTTTTATATATAAGAAGATTTAGTCATTTAAATAAATTTACTTTAGTTTTTTAAAAAGGAAAGGTTTGGATTGGGGGTAAACTTAGAACAAATACGTTCAGGATCAGTAAAATGAAATTGTAAGCTGAACGAGAGCAGTTGTTTCACTTGTCATGTAATTAAAACTAACATACATTCATTGACTGTTTTTTTTTTTACTATTTCGCTGGCGATACAGTCTCATTCTTTGAGCAGCTGTAGTTTGTGTCGTGCCTATAAAAATAATTTCTAAAATTATGTAGTAACCACGAATAATACAACATATTTCATTCGTTTTTTACAGGGCACAGTTTTTACATTTGTTTTATTTTTTTCACTATACAATCTCACGCGACGCGACGACCAATCACAATCGACCCATATAGAGATGATATCGTCGAGAGCGAATGACGAATCATTGGCACTCTTCCGTTGCATTTTCACAGATTTACTCTCTAGTCGCGCCTAAAGAAGTAAACTTCAAATATCATTAGTATCATTATAGATATTATCGCTTTATATTTTTGCTTTACATTATTCCTTTATATTATTGCTTTCATTATCGTTTCAAAATCTGCACATACAATTTGCTTTGCGCTTTTTTGCTCAAAAAAAAATATTCAAAAATTTTATTTCTTTTTTTTCTATCCAGGAGTATCTACGGTACAACCAGATCAAAACGTGTACTAACCAGACAACAAAGACAAAACGTGACTTTAATTATTATTTAAGAGATCTTATATTTTATACACAATTTTAGAATTAGGAAAAGTTATTATTTAGATAAATAATTTAATTTATTTATTGTCTTGTACCAAATATTAATTTATACTAAGTCATTAGTTGGATAAGATTTCATGAATGGATTGTTGATGTATGAGTTGATAGTAGGGAATGCAATACCGATAAAAAAAAAAATATATAATCAAAATTGGAAGATACTTATAAATGAAAAATTAAAATTAAAAGTCTAGAGATGAAAAATTTCATTATCTGTTTCATTATCTGTTTCGTTATTGCATTCCCTAGTTGAGAGAATGATTTATCGATTTATTTTGTATATAGAAATCACCTTAGTCTTCCATCACATAATTTAGAAAAAAAATTGTAAAAAAGATATTTAATTCCATATTAGGATAAAAGTCGCATTTAAATTTAATAATTTTATGTATAAATAGTTCTAAGATTCATAAAGACATTATAATGATAGACTTATGTTTAAGTTAAATTAGATCTAACTAGATTTCACTGGTCAACTTTTATTGTCACATGAAAAAGGGCGACTTTTTTTTGGCACCAAAATTGAAGTCAGCTTTCTTTGGGTGTCTCCAAATTTTTAAAGATAGTAATGATTGAAATTTGGGGATGAGGCTAGTATATACTCTCTGAAAATTACAACTTTGTGTAGAAATTTGAAAAAAAGTCCAATTTTCTTACTTTTTTTTGAGTTTCTCCAATTTTCAAAAATATAGTAGTGATTGTTATTCGGGGTTGAGGCTAGTATATACTCTAGAGAAGTCTATAGAGAAGATTCTCTGAAAAATTCAGCTTTGCATGGAAATTTGGCAAAAGTACCACTTTCCTTACCTTTTTTTAAAAATATCGTTTATCAAATAATTTTTATCAATGATACTATAAGTAACTGTCTAAGAAGAAATGTATGTCTACATAGCATTAGTTATTTATAATATTTTTATTATAAGTGTTGCTTAGTTAAGTATTTATTGATAAGCATTAAAAATAAAACTTGAGAACATTTCGATCACATTGTTTATTTTTTCACTCACATTCAATTTTTCAGAATAATATAATATGATGAATACACAAACTATATACAATCGTTAAATATAAATCTAGATACATTTATATTTCCACTTCACATACAAACTAAGGAGTTAGGTCATATATAATCATATAAATCAATATGCATTATATATCAATTCCACATACAAACTAAGGCAGTTAGGCCATATATTATCATGTAAAATCAATATATACATTTATATATCCAATTCACATACAATTAGGGACAGCTAGTATTTAAATAATCATGTAAATAAAATCATATATACTTTATATCCAATTCCCATACAAACTAGGACAGCTAGTATATATATAATCATGTATAAATCAATATATACATTTATATATCCAATTCACATACAAACTAAGGCAGTTAGGCCATATATTATCATGTACAAATCAATATATACATTTATATATCCAATTCACATACAATTAGGGACAGCTAGTATTTAAATAATCATGTATAAATAATATATACATTTATATATCCAATTCCCATACAAACTAGGACAGCTAGTATATATATAATCATGTATAAATCAATATATACATTTATATATCCAATTCACATACAAACTAAGGCAGTTAGGCCATATATTATCATGTACAAATCAATATATACATTTATATATCCAATTCACATACAATTAGGGACAGCTAGTATTTAAATAATCATGTATAAATAATATATACATTTATATATCCAATTCCCATACAAACTAGGACAGCTAGTATATATATAATCATGTATAAATCAATATATACATTTATATATCCAATTCCCATACTATAAGTTCAAATAAATGGGTTTACTTGTTCTATACAATCTTAAGCAAATAAATGCCACTAAAAGTTATGATTTTGTTAACTTCTATTTTGCTTATTAGGACTGAAAAGATATTAAAATGATCCTTTGAAAAGAAAAACTACGGATGAAGTCACTAAATGAGGTAAAGCACATATATATTAGGAAGACTAAAATTAGACTTAGTATCAGAAGAAAAAGATTAGTTGATGCCAAGCACTTACATGGATCTCAAAGGTATAATTTATATGATTATTATAAAATTTTGATCAATATTGCATATTTTGCATCTAACGATATATTGCATCGTACAATTATACCTTTTCTATCATATATTGTTATTCTTCATTATATTGTTATCTCATTATATTGTTTTTTCATTATATTTATTATAGTAATACCACAATTAA
>NW_020539727.1:15348026-15373616 GCF_003426905.1 Ctenocephalides felis | reverse complement strand
TTGATTTCATATTCAAGTAAAATGTGTTATTAAAAAAGATGTGAATAGTAAACTTGATATCATATTCAAATTGATTAAAATATGTTTGAAAAGAATGGTGTTAATTAACAATTACTTATCCTAAGACTATTATATATATATATATATATATATATATATATATATATATATATATATTTGAAATATGTTTCAACGTCCAAAATTTTGTAAATTATATTTTATTTATTTATTGTTATTTTAAGTTTACATTTTTCAATGTTGCTTTCTTTAAAAAATTGATATTTATTCTCTTTGTAAAGTTTTTCTTTAATTCTAAGGCAATTAATCAATTTTTTAAAGATAGTATCAATCTTTTATCAAAAGAATTTTTTAGAAATAAAGAACAAAGTATTTCAAAGAAAATATTAATGTTTTAAAGAAAGTATAATTTTTTTGATGAAAGTCTTTAAAGATGAAAGTGACAAGAATTGTTTTTATTGTACATTTGTGAACAATTATTACTATAAAATAATTAGGATTCTACAATCACATAGTCCACTGAGGATGACACAAAACTATGTGTCGAAACGTATGGAAACAATAAAAATGTTTTAAAGTCATACACGTGTTTAATTGATGTATTGCCCTGAAGACTGAATCTCACATATCTCAACATCAAAATTATAAAAATTTAACATATATATATATATATATATATATATATATATAACCTAGTCTTAGGATAACTAATTGTTAATTAGTTAATATTAAAAATAAAACTTGAGAACATTTCGATCATGTTTATTTTTCATGGATAAGACATACATTTATTTAACTTTTTAGAATAATATAATATGATGAATACACAAACTATATACAATCGTTAGCATATAAATATAAAGATATGTATCTATACAAATACAAATTAAAATGAATAATGAATTATTAAATATTTACATAATTATTAATTAACAACAAAAAAGAACACATTCACATTAAACATAGTTGCCGACTTAATATTAATTTGAGTCACAAAGTGCGTTTTTAAAATTCTAAGTTCCACAAAAAGAAAATACATTTATATAAAAATTGGTGGATGTGAAGTGAAACTTGTAATGCGGAAAAAGACAAGGTTAGGAATAGTCTGAAAATTCCGTAAATTTAAAAAAGTGTTATAAATTGGGTACACCTAAGTCTGTTTGTACACAGTTTTGATATAACACGGTTTGAAAATTGAATATTTTTAATTTTTTACATGATTTTATCTCATTTAGCACGATTTGAAATTTTATGTACTTAATTTTTTTTTGTCAAATTTAATTTTTGCGAAGTATGTTCATATCACAAAAAAGTATTTATGAAAGAAAAAAGTCTGAAACCATCAATAGTATAGTATATCGATAGTTTGCGAACACTAGCTTAAAGATTTAAGTGAATTTTATTTTTTACCTTAAAAATTGAATAACCTATTCTTTTCATTCACAACATAGTTTTTTAGTTCCTGAACTTGCCATACATTTAATTTATATTACTTTTAAGATTAGAGTGCATATCTTTTTTATCATTAAATACTATGCTTGTGAAAATAAGCATTACATATTTGATTTAATAAAATAAACATGAATTCTTGTTCTTAAAAATTCTTGTTTTTCACTAATTTTAATAGGTTTTAGAGATTAGGAACAAATCACCCATTTTTGTATAAGATCAATGTCTTTTTTTACACGTTTTTTTTTTTACACGGCTTCTTCTGGAACCAATCTACCGTGTAAAAACAGACTTAGGTGTACTTCTCTATTCTATTAAAATATTTAATAAAAAATAACTACCTATTGTTATTATTGTATTTAAGTCCGCTTTACAAAGTTTCACCTCATTCATTATTTTTTATTCAAAAATTGATATAGATTTAAAAACAATCTACTTCTTCATATAAACATGTGTATAAACATTCAAAGACTGATTGTTAAAATGCACACTAACTTATTAGTAAAGAATTGTTAATAAATTCTATCTGGTATGTACAAAAAAAATTCAAGCTGTATTAAACAGCTTTTGTATATATATATATATATATATATATATATATATAATTATAATTTTATATACGAACAACCGCAATTTCAAAACTCCGTTTTATAAATGAGACCAGTGTGAAGAGTCTTCTTCAGTCAAAGAGATCAATTCTGAAAAATAATAAATAAATAGATATTAGTAATTAATAAATTAAATAATTTTAAAAAAGCAATGGTAGGCAATTTGTGACCCATGGGTCAACTTTGGCAATTTCAAGTGACCTACTTTTTTATTAACTTTCCGTAGGTCACAAATTCCATCCGAAACAAAAAAAAAATCAAAACAAATATATAATTTCAATGGTATAGATTCTAGTTGAACCTAAAAAATCCAGAAAAATTAATTCACCAAACTTGGAAACAAACTAGTGGGGTGGGTGGCATCGTGCCTTAAGGCAAATTGCTGGAACTTCCCGTACCGTAACAAAATGTTCGAGGAGTACTGAATGTTTTTGAATAGATTATTATTAATATTGTAACATTGTCGAATATTTATAAGTATTATATAAGCTGAATTGCAAATTTAAATTATTTGTTAAGTTATATTAGAACTTTAGTCAGAATTAAAAATAAAATCTGAATTATTTTCGATATACAAGAAAAACTAAAAAAAAAAAAACTATACAATTTTTTTTTCCGAAATCAATTATTTTGTTAAGACAAGCAGAAAGTTCTTTGAATCATTTAAATTGGACGCTTAGTTCTCTCAAAAACTGCCATTTCTTACATATTTAGCTCCGTATCTTTGAAATGGCTGGGCCTGCCTTTGCCAAAAAACTAATAGACGCTTCTCTCAATCATTACTAATTGAATGTTTTTCAGATCATTCAAATCGGATATTCCGTTCTCTCAAAAAGTCGATTTCTATTTTCTGCACTCGTTGCTCCGTATCTCCGAAACGGCTGGACCTGCCTTTGCCAAAAACTAATCAGCTCTTTTCCCTATCAATAGGAATCGAATGTTTTTTGAACCATTCAAATCGGTTGATCCGTGCGCCCGGAAATGTGACTGGAAATTTGTATCCACACATACATACACACACACACACACACACATTCATTTTTTCTGAGGTATGCCAAAACGTTCAGAAACTTCAAAACGTCGAGAAATGTAAAAAATTTCAATTTCGATTTTCGGCCCATTACAATAACTTGCCCTATGGGAAGTTAATAATGTTTTTTCATACAAAATTTCACTTTTGGTTGCTTGATAAAAAGTAGGTTAATTTTAATAAAAAGTAGATTTCTTTTGAGGTTCAACTAGGATAGAATTTTATTCTGAATACAAAGAATTCTATCTCGTTTCGATAGGACGTTCAGTTTTTTTTTGGCATCTTTCCCGCTAATTAGGAAAAATCTAAAAAATTAAAACTATTGCTCACTATTTCTTCTGTAATTCCAAAAATAATTTGAATTTGTTTCTGAAATTTTAGGAATATATTCTTGGCTAGTTTTGGAAGACATTTTTGCAAAAAAAAATCGTTTTTTAAGCCACTAAAGCAGACTTCCCCCTTAAGTTTTGATCGCTGTTAAAATAAACTAGTGGGGTGCAAGGCATCGTGCAAAAATCTTGGTACGGAACTCAAAAAAATTTACACAGAATGTGTACACATTATTAGAAATCTATAAAATATCTGATAATTTGATGTACATATATTACATATTTTTGACCGCCAGTGACATTTTTTTAACTTATTTTTATTGAGAGTCCATAACCGCTGGACCTGCCTTCCCAATTTTTTTACTAGTTGTTCACTTCGTCAACACAAGTAAAATGTTTTTTGAATTATTAAAATCGGACGCTCCGTTCTCTTAAAAACTGAGTTACCGTTTTCGGCACTTTTTGCCCCATATCTTCGGAACGGCTAGACCTGCCTTCGCCAAAAACTAATCAGCACGTCTCCTTATCAATACGAATCGAATGTTTTTTGAATTATTCAAATCGGTTGATCCGTGCGCCCGAAATCGTCGACGAAATCATGTATCTGCACACACACACATCAATTTTTTCTAAGGTATTCCAAAATGTTCAGAAACCTTTGAAACGTAAAGATATATAAAAATCTTCATTATCGATTTTTTTTTGCAATTACTATAACTTACCCTACTAGGGAAGTTAATGATGATATATAAATAATAAATGATATAAATTCTTTCCTCACCTAATATTTATATCAGAAAGTTCAGTTGTTATCAGAATCTGGCTGGTTATGCTTGTGTCCAGGACTCGAATAGCATCTCCGTTTGAAATCTGTTAACAACCTTTGAGACAAGTTGGTCTGTTCCACCTTCACGGCTTGCATTGTGTTACTGTTACAATAAAAATACATTAGGTACAGAATAGAAATGTAACTTAATTTAAATAAAACTCTTAACAAGTTGGTATTGGTATTTAGCCTTGAGGCAAGTTACATGAACTTCCCGATATGTGTACATATTCGACTTAATCAATAAAAATTAAATTAATTTATGATCGATTAAAAGTATTACGAGAAATAAATTGAACTCTTTTGTACCAAGATATGATCGTAATATTTATAAATGAAATATATTATTTACCTAGTCTTTGTTAGTATTGTTCTTTCTGGTGTTGTAGTCATGTCCAGCGAGTACATGGCTGCAAGTGACCGAAGTTTTTCAATCTCTGCAGCGTCCAGGGCTCCAAGACGTAATTCAGCCTGGTGCCGGTCTTGCAAAAATCTATAAAAGACAAATCAATGTTAAAATTCGTTCAGTTCATTTTATTATAACAATTGCATAAAATAGCAATTAATAGAATGAACAAAAATGTTTGAACTATTTAACTTCCCGTAGGGCAAGTTATAGTAATCGCAAAAAAATCAAAAATGAAATTTTTGATATATCTTTACGTTTCAGAGGTTTCTGAACATTTTGGCATACCTTAGAAAAAATGGATATATATGTGTGTGTGTGTGTGTGTGTATGTATGTATGTATGTATGTACGTGTGTGTATGTATGTGCGGATACAAATTTTCGTCGACGATTTCGGGAACACGGATCAACCGATTTGAATAATTCAAAAAACATTCGATTCGTATTGATAAGGAGACGTGCTGATTAGTTTTTGGCGAAGGCAGGTCTAGCCGTTCCGAAGATACGGGGCAAAAAGTGCCGAAAACGGTAACTAAGTTTTTAAGAGAACGGAGCGTCCGATTTGAATAATTCAAAAAACATTTCACTTGTATTGACAAGATGAAGAATCGATAAAATTTTCATGAAGGTAGGTCTAGCGGTTTCGGAGATATGGAGGAAAAAGTAAAAAAATGAGCCATTTGGCGGTCAAAAATGATCATTAGGCATATGCACATCAAATTATCAGACATTTTATAGAGATTTTAACAATAAGTATACATTTTGTTAACATTCCTATCGGTTCCGTACCAATGCTTATGCGTTAGACAGCGACGCGGCGCTTACGTGCTTTATATTTTGTCCGTATGCAGTTAAAGCAGAACGATTGCTTTGAAAAAAAATTCAGATCTTCCATAATATGTCAAAATAAAGAAAAAAAAATTTTTTTAAAAAAAAAAAAAAAAAAAAAAAAATCTTTAAAAAATTGTTTTTCAAAAAAAAGTAATTTTTTGTCCAATTTATAGTTTCTCAAAAATCTTATTTTTTCAAAGTAAATTTTTTTCAAAAATGTTAATCGTTTTTAAAAAAATAATAATTTTTGGTACGGGAAGTTCCGGCAATTTGCCTTAAGGCACGATGCCTTAATTGCCTTAAGACAGAATTCCACTTACAGCTAGTTGTAAATTATTTTCAAAGTCTTAACAAATCCTTAGATATGTTAACAACACACTAGAGAACACATTTGTGTCAAGTATTATGTTTGAAAGCTGTCGGAGTTGTGGCGTTGTTAAGTGGATAAAACTCCTTTCTGAAGGAGTCAAACATTAACCAATCCGGCTTCGGATATGATAAGCCCATCTCTATATCTACTTACCTTGACAATAATTCATTAGCTGATGTCAACACTGTAAACCCCGGCCTTTCTTCTCTAATCCGCCTACAGCCAGCTCTTATTTCACGAACATCCAAACCAGAAACCTACAAAATTTATTCATTTGTATTCTAACATACTCTACTACTCATAGGAAAATAGTTTCTTTATAAAGAAAGATACTTTCTGCATAGTAAACAATTAATATTAAATAAGAAAGTTTTCTTACTGGGTCAGAACTGACGTCCCCCAAACTTCCATCACCACCCGAACAACTCCCGGCACCAGCTCCTGCGCCCCACATGATGTCATCGTCCATGGGACAAGTTGCAACCAGCGCAGTTCTGACTGGTGATGTAACATGTACTGGTGATGATACTTGAGCCGATGGTAATATTTGTCCTAGTTGAATGTGCTGGTTGTGCATGCCACTCTGTAAGAAAATAATAAATCAAAGATATCAGAGCTATGTTATGTTAGTAGTGGTGGCATCGCATGTTTTCAATAAGAGGACGTTGAAGATTTAGTATTCATGGTGAAATTATTTTATCATGTTTTTATGATATTGATCCTCAATGTGTTGGTAGTTACGAAATTGTCAAAAGCCATAACCGATACTGCCAATGACTGAAAACTAACCTCCAAATACCACAAATGCTATAACTGTGTTTATTGCACATTAAGTATATTTGATTTACTTATTTATTTAGTTTATTTTATTAAGTGCAACTAGTAACCGAGAATAGTTACTATACCTAAAGTAACTTTTGGAACAAAATAAATGTGACTTTGCCATAAAATACCCAACCTAGTATAACCCAAAAATAAATATTAATTTTCTTGTTGATTTTCTTAAACTCACTAATAATAATTTTGTCCTGTGCTGCTTTTCATGTCCAGAGTTTGTGCGTACTTGATGCTGCTGTATAGATGCCATCGTTTCGTTTCCAGGAAAATCTGTCAGCTCATCATCACCTATTAAAATAAAATTAAATACTTTAGAAAACTATCAAAATCAATTTAAATGTAAGCGGTTTTTTGTCTTAAGCTCGCATCAATAAAAATTGACATTTAGCTATTCAAAATTTGCAACTGTTTATTTCCAAGATAAAGTTTTTCCTTTCACTAAAAAAATTAATCAAGTTTGATTTCCAAATTAAAGCAAATTTAAAATATCTTTAATGGTGATAGTTATGATGTCCGTTAAAACCAAAACTATAAACTAGTGAGGTGTATGGCATCGTGCCTTGCAAATTGCTGGAACTTCCCGTATCGTAACGAAATGTTCAAGGAATACTGAATGTTTTCAAATAGATTATTATTAATTTTGTAACATTGTCTAATATTTATAAGAATTATATAAACTGAATTGCAAATTTAAAATTATTTGTTTAAGTTATATTAGAACTTTAGTCAGAATAAAAATAAAATCTGAATTATTTTCGATATACAAAAAAAAAAAAAAAAAATTGTACAATTTTTTTTTCCAAAATCAATTATTTTGTTAAGACAAGCAGAAAGTTCTTTGAATCATTTAAATCGGACGCTTAGTTCTCTCAAAAACTGCCATTGTTTGTACATTTAGCTCTGTATCTCCGAAATGGCTGGGCCTGCCTTTGCGAAAAACTAATAACCCCTTCTCCCAATCATTACTAATCGAATGTTTTTTAGATCATTCAAATCGTTTACTCCGTTCTCTAAAAAAGTCTATTTCTATTTTCTGCACTCGTTGCTCCGTTTCTCCGAAACGGCTGGACCTGCCTTTGTAAAAACTAATCAGCTCTTTTCCCTATCAATAGGAATCGAGTGTTTTTTGAAGCATTCAAATCGGTTGATCCGTGCGCCCTAAAACGTGACTGGAAATTTGTATCCATACATACATACACACACACACACACACACACATCCATTTTTTCTGAGGTATGCCAAAACGTTCAGAAACCTTCAAAACGTCGAGAAATGAAAGAATTTTGAATTTCGATTTTCGGCCCATTACAATAACTTACCCTACAAAAAAATTCAACAATTACCAAGAAATTGTCCGGCCGATCAATATAAAAAATTGATCAACATGATTCCCAACTGATATTTGATACTGTTTTTGAATATTCGAAATAGGTTCAGGAATTTTGTCAAAAATGTCTTTAATACAAGTAAAAACTAGATTATATTTACCTTCTCTGTCACTTTCATTAGTAAGAACGGCCTCAGAATCACTTGAACTTAACGAACTGGAACTAACAAATCCACCCGTAGTATTCGAACAATCCATAACACCTTCATCTTCATCCATATGTTGGTGATGGCCACCAGCCATCGCAGGAGCATAAGGATTCCTAGATAAAGACAAACGAATAATTAACTAGTGAGATTTAGACATTTGAAATGAGACATTTCAAATATATAGACAAGGAAATCGGCATAGATAAATAAACATTCAAAAGTTACATCATAAAACAAGATTTAATGAAAAATGCCTAAATCAGAAGAATATTTTACCCCGTTCCTTGAAAATAATAATTCAAATTAAACATTTGTGCCGTGTACTAAACGTAAGTTTATTGATTAGAAATTATTTCTACATTATTCGTAGTTTCTATATATCTTTGAAGTTATTGATATGGAAAATATTTTTTGGCAAGACAGATATTACAGCTGTTCAAAGAATGAGATTATATCGCCAGCGAAAAAGTAAAAAAAATACCATCAGTCAATGAATGTATGTTAATTTTGATTACATGAAGTTCTTCAAACACAATTATTACATGATGAGTGAAGTTGCGAAAACAATATTTGTTTAGGCGTTTAACATAATCCACTGTGAGAACGAATATTATAGAATTAATTAATATTTATTTATTACCGATCAAGTCATATTTGAGATATGACTATGATTTCATTATTGTTTTTAAATATTATACATATTATTAATGCCATTATAAATATATAACAAATGTGTTATTATATATCACGAGTGTTACCATCATACTACTAATAAACATTATTCAAAACTGTTATATAATGTATTTATCTTTACTTAACTTAAATTTGCTACTTTGTACGTAGCAAATAAGTTTTACTTATTTACTACGATTTGAATAATACAAAAAACATTTTATTTGTATTGACTAAATGAAGAACTGTTCAAAATTTTGGAAAGGCAGGTCCAACGACTTTAGAGATATGGAGGAAAAAGTAAAAAAATGAGCAATTTGGAGATCAAAAATGATCATTAGACATATGCACATCAAATTATCAGATATTACATAGTGATTTTAACAATAAGTATACATTTTGTTAACATTCCTATGGGTTCCGTACCAATGTTTACGCGTTAGACGGCGACGCGGCGCTTACGCGCTTTGATATTTCGTCTTTATGCAGTTAAAGCAGTACGATTGCTTTGAAAAAACCTTCAGAATTTCCAAAATATGTCAAAATGAAGAAAACATTTTTCTTTTCAAAAAAAATTTGTTTTCAAAAAAAAAATTTTTTTTAAAAAGTAATTTTTTGTCAAATTTATAGTTTCTCAAAAATCTAATGTTTTCGAAGTAATTTTTTTTCAAAAATGTTAATTGTTTTTAAAAAAATAATAATTTTTGGTACGGAAAGTTCCAGCAATTTGCCTTAAGGCACGATGCCTTAATTGCCTTAAGCCACTTACGGCTAGTTCAATAATTCTAATTCAATTCAGAATAACTTAAAATTAGCAAATAGGATTTTTTGGCAAACATAAACATCTCCTTTAAAAAATTAACAACAAGTTCCTTTACCGAATATTCATCATAATCCTTTATTACCTAAATGCATGTTTTCTGTATAGATATTCGCATCGTCTGTCCTGTTTCTGTGGCTGCGGGTGCTGATGTTGCCACCTGCCAGTTGCTGCAAATCGAGCCAGGGCTCCGCAGCTGTCCAGACTGGCACTTTTCTGGAAGGCATTCTTGTTGATGGTCTGTGACTTTAGGACACTTGGCTTAGCCGATATGGGAGCTGTCGGGGTTGGAGGCTGCTGCGTTATACTCAGGTCAGTCTCCATTAATTTCACAACCTAGAAGATAAGAGGGTTATCAATTTACATTGATGACGATATTTATTTATTTATTCAACGCCCAAGGCAATAATACAATATAGTTACATTTTAAAGTGTATAAATTATAAACTAAAGATAATGTGAGAAAATTAGAGTATTAAGAGTTCATAGATAGCTTTGTATATATATGCAGGGCCGGTCCTGCCTTGCATGCGATGCATGCAAAAAATGCGGGCGCAAGCCTTAGGGGGCGCCAAAACGAGTTTCGGAAATTAAATTTATAATATAATATTTATATTTTTTTATATAAAATCTAGAATTATTTATTGAAAATCTAGAATACTTAATAAATTATAATAAATAATTTAACTGAACTAGTGTTACGGAGACACAAAAAGCATATTTATATTGCAATGTGATATCAGTAGAAACAATTAACAATTAACAATTAGCTCTGTTTATTGCTTAATCTACTTATTAAATTTTTTCTTTGTTTGAAGTTACCGTGGAATCGAAAAAGAAATTATCTAGTGTTCAATCCCATAAGCGTAAACCTGCAAAAGATTAAATTAATTGTTGGGCATTATTGACGAAAAATTGCGAGCTGATTTAGTTGAATCGGAAATTGTTAAAAAATATAAACAAATTATAAAAAATGGAGAGTCAGTGCTTAGAAAATGACTTGTTTATTCCGAGAAATGGAATTGTAACTTTTGCTTTTGTTGCAAATATTTCGCATCTGATGAACTTTGAATGTTGAAGACATGCGTGGAACAAATATGAAATATGGAAGCAAAATTTACTTTGGAACAAAAATCTTGAGGCTTGTTTTATACCTTGTGGTGTTCATACTCTAAATTTAATAATTATTAACTATACAGAATAATACATACCAAATATAATAAGTTTTTTTTTCAATATTGTTCAATATTGTATAAGTTTTTTTTTCGATATTGTGTGTAATATCTTTGCATTTTTACTGATTTTTAAACAATACTTCTAAAATACGTTAAAAATTTAACTTTAAAACAACAAGCTGATATTCTGAATATGACGGCTCTTACGATATCAATAAGGTGAAGTTTACGACGCAATTTTGGATATTGTAAATGATGAAAAATTAAATTAAATTAAAATTTAAAAAATCGAACCTGAAATACGAGTGTTATGTTTGAAAATTAAATGCTAGTTTTTTTAAATATTAATATTGCACATACGTTAAAAATAATTGAAAATTTCAAAATACTTGATTATAATCAACCCCCGAATCGCCTCGATTTTCTATATAAATTTAAAATCAATATATTTTATACGCTTTTAGATCATATCTAATTTTTTGTGCACTAAATCCAGAATAATTAAAAATTAATTTATTTATTTCACTTAATATTTTTGTTAAATTGAAGTTATAGAGTTTAAGAAATGCATTTCAGAAATAGTATTTATTATTCTGATATCAAGATCTTTATATCAAAATAATAAATACTATATTTCTGAAATGCATTTCTTAAATTCTATAACTTTAATCTACCAAAAATATTAATTCTTTTGCTATGGTAGTCGAACTTACATTCTTAACAAATTTACTACATATTGAATATTACTAAAATGTGAAATTATAACAGGGATTGTTTTATTTATTGATATCGAAAATAATAAATAAATTTAAAATCAATATTTTTATACCCTTCTAGATTATATGTAATTTTTTGTGTACTAAATCCAGAATAATTGAAAATTAATTTTTTAAAAATATGTTAATATTTATATAATTTTAATGATAAACTGTTAAAACGGTGAAAATTAATAGGGGGGGGGGGGCGCTAGAAAAAAAAGTTGCATGCGGGCGCTAAAGACTCCAGGACCGGCCCTGTATATATGCATAACACTTAATATAAATAAACTACAAATATATAACATTAAATAAAAACTAATAAAATTAAACATTTAATAAACTATAAATCACTGCTTAAGACAGTCATTTCTAGATGTAAATTTAACCTTCTTACCTTTTGTATGGGATTGCTATTTTTGCGGATGAAAGGATCTATAAAATGTTTGCTGTCTTTAGAGATTTTCTCAATTTTTGATACTATATTCTTGTTTAATGGCAAAATTTTCTCGTGCAATCGTAGTCCTGATGGATGCCTGTCGTGTTTCTTACACGTTTTGTACTCTAAATACGAACATTTGCTAGTAAATCTGTGGCCCTGAAATGAAAAATTAAATCCTTGTAATCAAAGTATGAGATAAAAAAAATTCAATACCGGTATTTCGGTAATACCGGTATTTTTATTATTTTAAACAAATGTAAACAAAATTGAAAGTTATTACTGGAAATATAAAAAATTATATATACAACTACAACTATATACAACTAAATAATAAAAAATATTAAGTAATTTTTTTGAGAGTTTAACAAAATTATATCCAATTTAATTAAATCATCATCAGTATCGAGTATATTGAAAACTTTTCACCAAAATTGAACATACCGTTAAAAAAACGCAAAACTAATTAAAAATTCTCCAATGTATTGCCAGCATAATTTCCAATATGTTAAAGACTTAAAAAAAGTAATTTTTCTATACTAATTTAAGATTCGATACTTTATCAAGATAAATAATAACATAATTGTTAAGTATCTTTACTTGAAACAATATAATGGTCTTATATTAATTTCACACTGCGATACGTTTTACTTAAAATTATATTTTTTAATTGTAATAAAAAGCAAAAATATTTAGTAATTATTATGATAAATGTGTATAAAGTTAATAAAAAACTAGTGGTACAATGCATCATGCCTAAAGGCAAATTGCAGAAACGATTTTTGAGATTTTTGAAATTTTTGAGAACATTGTCTTTTTTGAAAAATTTGATTTTTTCATACTTAGAAATATTTTGGATAATTGGAAATATTTGAACTATTTTTCAAAAATGGTAATGCATTTTTTGAGATAACGGAGCGTCCGATTTGTATGATTCACAAAACATTTAATTTGTATCGACAAAATAGACAACTGATGAAATTTTTGGGTTGGCAGGTTTAGCGGTTTCGGAGATTCAACAAAAAAAAAGCGGAAAAAAAGTCATTTGGCGAACAAAAATGATCATTAGATATATGCACATCAAATTATCACATATTTCATTAATAATAATTAATTTTGTTCACTTTTCCATGGGTTCCGTACCAATGTTTATTCGTTATACTGCGACACGGCGCCCACGCGCTTCGATATTTTGTTTCTATGCAGCTAACGTATCGCGATTGCTTTGAAAAAAAAATTCCAAAATATTTCAAAATATAAAAAAATCAAATTTTTCGAAAAGGTCAATTTTTACTCAAAAATTTTAAAAATCTCAAAAATCGATTTCTTTCAGAGTTCCAAAAGATAATTGAATCTTTTTTAAAAATTTTAATTTATGGTACAGGAAGTTCCAGCAATTAGCTTTACACTAATAATAATTTATATTATATTCAAGGTGTCCCAGAATTCAACATAAAAAATTGAATAATAAAAGTTACTGTATTTATAATAATATATTTGAAAATATTTAATATCCTTTGAATATTTTATAACGGTACGGAAAGTTCCAGCAATTTGCCGTAAGGCACGATGCCATGCACCACTAGTTTGATATTTGTTTATACTATAAAACCACATATCTGTTTATGCGAATACCGAGAATACCTGTATTTTCAGGGTAAATACCGGTATTAATACCGCCGAAAAATCTGGCGGTATATCGGTATTGTATTCCCTGGTATATTATCATCTTAATTTATATTTACCTTAGAATCTCGCATCTCACAATCCATAGATCTTTCCCTGTGACACCTCTTGCGTTTCCCGCAGAAAAACAAATTGGCCCTGAAATTCTCTTGTCCTCCACCACTTGCAGAATGCTTATACGATCTCTTCTTCTTGAGCATATTGCCTACAAAACAATATAAATTATAGATTATTTATAGCCATTTATATTTCTATTACTACTTGTGTCCATTATCTTACCAGAGACAGGAAAGTTAAGTGAACATGATAGATTAGGAGTACTCGGGGTTGTTGTAGTTTCATACTCAATAGTTGAACGTTTGAATTTCCTCTTACGCCTTGCACTGATCCTGGTTACAACTCCTCCGTGAGCAGATAGTGCAGCGTTGCCTGCAATCACTGCATTGCCACCCATTGGTGAGAAGTTTTCATTGAAGGAATCTGATTCAAAATTTCCTAAAAAACAATTGAAATTTATTATGCATGTGTTCATATATATATTAGGGTGGTCCTTAATATGAATATTTTCGATAATATAGCCCCCGAGGGCTCAAATGCTTCCAAATTGATAAAAAACAATTCTGAAAGTTTTAGTTCTTAATATTAACTTTTAGATAGTGCGCAATTCAATCGAACTTTGTATGAAAATAGCATGAAAAAATTTTCAAAAATTTTAAAAATGTTTTTAGATATAATTTAGCGAAAAGTTATACCTAAAAATTTTTTTTTTAATTTTCAATTTTTCACAAAACTATGAGAGAATTGTTTTTTTTATCAATTTGGAAGCATTTGAGCTTTTGGGAGCAAGGAAATTCGAAAATGTCCATATTAAGGACCACCCTAGTGTATATATATATATATATATATATATATATATATATATACAGCAATGTTTAGTATCAATTATTACCAGCATGAAGTCCAAGTAGTTTCTGTGAATTGAGATTTAGCCTTTGAGCATGGGATTCATCGCTGTCACTGTGCATTATTTGTTGAACGTCTAACCCTGGAACACCTTGGGGTCTAAAGCATTCTAGGGGGCTGCTCGAACTGTCCTCTAGATATATAAAAAAAAATTAATATTATTCAAACTATTGATTGATAGGTCTTGGATTTGTACGCATAGCATTGCACTTGGTACAAGAAATCCAAAATATAAAAATAAATTAGCTGTAAGTGGAATTCTGTCTTGAGGCAATTATGGCATCGTGCCTTAAGGCAAATTGCTGGAACTTCCCGTACCGTAACGAAATGTTCGAGGAATACTGAATGTTTTCAAATAGATTATTATAAATATTGTAACATTGTCTAATATTTATAAGAATTATATAAACTGAATTGAAAAATTGAAATTATTTGTTTAAAGTATATTAGAACTATAGTCAGAATTAAAAATAAAATCTGAAATATTTTCGATATACACAAAACTAAAAAAAAAAAAAAAAAAATTGAACAAATTTTTTTTCCAAAATGAATTATTTTGTTAAGACAAGCAGAAAGTTCTTTGAATCATTTAAATCGGACGCTTAGTTCTCTCAAAAACTGCCATTTTTTACATATTTAGCTCCGTATCTTCAAAATGGCTGGGCCTGCCTTTGCCAAAAACTAATAAACACTTCTCCCAATCATTACTAATTGAATGTTTTTTGAATCATTCAAATCGGATGCTCCGTTCTCTCAAAAATTCGATTTCTATTTTCTGCACTCTTTGCTCTGTATCTCCAAAACGGCTAGATCTGCCTTTGCCAAAAACTAATCAGCTCATTTTCCTATCAATAGGAATCGAATGTTTTTTGAACCATTCAAATCGGTTGATCCGTACGCCCGAAAACGCGGACGAAAAATTGTATCCATACATACATACCCACACACACACACATCCATTTTTTCTGAGGTATGCCAAAATGTTCAGAAACCTTCAAAACGTCGAGAAATGTAAAAATTTTCAATTTTCGGCCTACGGGAAGTTAAAATAGAGCTTGTTTTTCATGTAAAAGTCTTCGTGTAAGTTTTTCGTGTAAAATATTAAAAAGATCATAATTAAAAGAAGGGAAAAAAAATTTTCAACAGAAAGTTGGACTGAAAAAAGAAATTTTCTGCAGAAAGTTGTTCTTATTTAATAATTCTATGACGTCTCAATTGGAAAGTTTGATAATGTACTGGTTGCTGCAAATATTGCAAAATACAACAATGGATATTTGTTAAATTTTTTAATTCTATTATTTGTTAATACTAGTAGAATAATTTATGAAAATAAGACTGTTGAAGTCCAAGCTGGTATAAAATATTAGGATTTACTCTAGTATTTTGGACAAGGATGCTTATGAAATTTGTATGTTTGTCATGAAAGACACTTATGGGGCAAAGCTGCCATAACAAAGCTCATAAAATAGCGCTGTCATGGCAACGCTCTCTTATGCATGTTCTTGATATTGAAAATTATGAAAATGTCTATGTATTTGCTGTGCAATCAAGCGCATTTTACATATAAACAAGCAAGGAATAATGTTATAATAACATAATTCTAGATGGTGCAGTTATCATAACATTATTCCTTGCTTGTTTATATGTAAAATACGCCTGATCGCACGGCAAATAGATAGACATTTTCACAATTTTCAATATCAAGAACAAGCATAGAGAGCGCTGCCATGACAACGCTATTTTATGAGCTCTGTTACGGCAGAATTGATCCATTTGTCTGTATTGAGAAGTTTGAAAACGTATCGGTTGTGGCAATTATTGCAAAATACAGAAAAAATCTTCAATATAAGAATGTTATTATTGGAAGCAGTTAAACTAGAAAAATACATTTTCTAAAAGTGCTTTCTTTCAAAGATAAATTGACTTCACACACAGAGTCTTAAATCAGACTCTAAAATAAATAAAAATTCTTTCACAATCAATCTTTAAAGATAAATTCTAGACAAAACATTATGATAAGAAATGATAGTGTTATTTTTGTAATTTCTGGATTAATATGACATGTAGTAAAGATATCTACCAGGCCATGTAGATTTTCTATACCAATTTGTATATAAATATTTTGTATGATTCTGAATTAGATGTTGACATATGTATTAACAAAGTCTAGTAATCGGGCATAACATCAATAAAACATGTCCGATTACTAGACTCTGTTAATATATATATATATATATATATACATGTTAGTATAAAGAAACTTACGCAAGTTTCCTGTTGATCTAGTACGTCTATGTAATCCCCATCTATTCTGAAAATTTGCACCACTTCTCGATGATTCCTCCAACGCTAGTGTCAAATCATGAGAGAATTGCTCCATCGCAGCCATTGCTCTCTAAAATAAATAAACAAGAAATATTCTTATATTAGTATACAATACAAATATTTCAAACATAATATAAATTTTGTGTTTATGTATATTTATATATGAATATATACATAATATAGAATATATACATATATATATATATATATGTGTGTATACATGAAAAAACAGATAAAATTTATGAGTACTCTAGTTGATGGTGCAAATAAAATTTCTTATTTAAAAGTAATTTTGCACTAATTAAGTTAATAGTTCATATTAATAAAATGGCAAATTATACAGTAAAAACTGATACAAAAATTCTACATTATAAATCCTATTAACACCCCATAATGTTCATCGACTATTGCTTATTAAAGCACATATTTTAATCAAACTGTTGTATCATATAATTTATTATTTCTTATATCTTGCAAAGTCCTTTCTCCAATATATGCATTTTAATCCAATCTTTTGTGACAAAAAATGTTAAAATCAATCTGTTATTAAAAAAACATAGTTTCCAATTGTTCATTTATAAAATGTTTTGATTAGGCAAATCATTGTCTCGAAAAGTGTAACTTATAACTTTGTGATATAAAGAGAGTGCACAATATAAGATACAAATTATTACGGAATAATCTTTATAATAATTATTATTTACAAGGAATCTATTAGATATTTTTTTAAATTTATATATATATATATATATATATATATATATATATATAATCACTTATTTATTGATTATGACATATGTGGAGTTAGATCAATATTTAATTTTATTATCTACTCAATTACAAAACTTTTATTTCAAGGTTTTCTGTTTTTTCTATACAATATAGATAATGAAATATCTTTCATAATTAATTTTTACAAAATTTAAAACAAAGTTTATGATAGTTTAAACTATACTTATTAATTCTTTTGCTTAATCTGAAAACTGCAATAATAAATTTACATTTATATTAAAAATATTTACAAATGAAAGAAAAATATTTCATGTTAATATATTTTTGAAAACCATAAAAATATTGATCTAAAAACAAACATGTCACAGCCAGAGTCTGTGCCAATAAGTATTTTGTTGTGTAAACAAACTTTTATATATAAATACATAAAGAAAACTCTTTACATAAAAATGCAAAAAAAATAATAACTTAAAATGCAAAATTTAAACATCAATAAAAAATATAATACATGCCATTAAGATATTAAAATATTATAACTAGAATTTTATAATTACAAATGCAAATCACTTTTAGTGATGCAATTGTAATGAAAATATTTACATATACTATATTTATTACAGTTGTCCTATATCATTTAATGTCAACAAACAACCATACAGAGTTCTAGTCTTTCTCTTTAGAATGTGCAAGTGAATTTTCCGCTCCCGACCCACTTTTTGTCCATCGACCTTAATATTATCAAAACACCTATCTTCAAACATAAACAAATAATAAATATTAAACAATCAATAACAAAAATCTCGATTATTATAAATACGCTGGTGTGGGTCCTTTACCCAGACGGAGTGGAACGACCTTAATAATATGCGCATTTGTTTATGTACCTGATTAATTAGATTCCCTGAAAATATTCGGCACCTTTTAATTTCACAACATAATAAAACAATGTCTAATTCGGACGTAGCAATTCAATATAAATAGTAATCAATTCGACAAAAGCACTGTCAATATATTGTTTTCACAAGACTTGTAATAACTAACGTGAAGTTGGATCGATTTAATAGATGACGGATGAGGGTCGCCAACTTAGGGATATAAATTATAAAATCCGCTAAATTTAAATTGTGAATGAAATATTAATTTAAAATAAATTGTGAAAAAAGTAAAATATTCAGTATAAATTATTAACGTATTTTAATATTAATATATTTTTAAAAGGCGTAAGAACATAAAAATTGTTTGATTGTTTTTGACCATCAAAAAATCAATATTTAAATTAATAATTATTTAAATTTATTGAATAAAGTGTTGGTACAAATTATATACATAATATATATATATATATATATATATATATTAATTTAGAAATATAATCAAACAGCTCTAATTTATTAAATAATATTAATTATACAAATGTTTCAAGACTAGGTTTGTTTATATAATAATTTTTTTTGTTTTTCCACTGAAAAAGAGTAAAATTGTGACTCAAAACGTACGAAAATATATTAAGATATGTTTTAAAGAAATAATTTAGTTGTTTTTTTACTATCTGTATGAATGCTTATTTAAAAAGTCCCTTTGTTTTAATTTACATACAAATATTTGTTGTAAAAAAAGTGTAGCTGTTTGAATTATTTGCTTAATTTGGTAACTGCAATAATAAATTCACTTTTATATTGAAATAAATTCTTGAAAATTATGAAAATATTGACTGTCGTAGCCAGTCTCTTAATTATCATCTCGAAATATTATTACTATAATGTTATATGAGTAATAAACAGCCAATGCATTGATATAAAATATAATATTATAAATTGTATGTTTCGAGAACCATATGTGTCTTATAATTTAGCTAAAAACATCTTGTAATAAATACAAATCTATTAATAATACAAATTTAATCAAAATGTGTATAAATGTAGAGATATGTACTTACATTTTTTAATAATATTAATAATATAAATGATTTGTTTATTTTTTATAACAAATTGAATTGTTTACTTTTTAATTAATTGAATTAGCCTTTTACATGATTTACATGCAATTATATTCTAATTTTAAAATTATCTGAAGGATTTATCATTTAATATTAATATTTGATTAAATTTATTCTATTATTAATATTTTTGTATTCATTATTATGTATTTTGATCTAAATATAAGACACAAATGATTTTTCAAATAGTATAATTTAAAATATTAGTATTATATTTGATTTCAATTAACCAAACATCTAAAAAAATCAACTAAAAATATTGCAGATTGTCTAATAGTATTGCAAATTGTCTTTGAATATTATAGATTGTCTGAAAATGTTATAAATTACTGATAAAATCAATTAATAAAAGATGTAATCATATTTTATATCAAAGCATTGGCTGCTAATTAATCAAATAATACACCTACACACACATATATATATATATATATATATATATATATATATATATACATATTATAGAATTTTGTGATATGAGTGGAACAAATATTAAATGTTAAGTATGAATAATACAACACTCAGATTTTTAACACACACTTTATTTGGTAATTCCAGACGTTTCGAGACTATGGTATGCCTCATATTCATTGTAATTTCAAAACAGTTACTTATATACTGCACATTATTTAATATTTTATTTAAATTACATTTATTTTTTGAAAATACAAAAAACATCAACACAGAAATTACACTGCAAATGAGGCATACCATGGTCTCCAAACGCTGTAATTACCAAATAAAGTGTGTATTAAAAATCTGAGTATTGTATTGTTCATACTTAACATTTAATATATATATATATATATATATATATATATATATATATATATATATAATGGTAATAAAGAAAAAGGAAAAAAAATTACTACATATCAACTAAATTTCTAATATTTAATTTGTTGTTCGACTCAATAAATATATTTACATTTTACAAGTTACAATTAAATTTTACTATTTTCTTTTATCCATCATCAAGTTTTTCCTTCTTCTTGTTTTCCTTCTGCGGCAAGTTTTAATTCATATAATTGCACTAATTGTTCTTCCTTCATTAAATCTAAAATATGTTTATCTAGTGATCGTCCAATCGCTCCATCTTGATTATATTGAGAACCCAGTCTCAGTTGTTTTGATAAATCAACAGCATATTTCTAAAACCAAGATAACATTTAATAATAAAAAATAGTATTTTATTTTAATTTTGGGGTGATTCATACCGTCCATTCTGTCATGAATTTTTCTGCTTCGTTTGGTGTACATTTTTTATGCCTTTTGAATTCATCTTTTGCATAATTGTCGCCTAGTGCTTGTAATTCTTGAGGGAGACCTAATCATAAAAAATATATTATTTCAAAATAATAAGAGACTAGATGTCAGTGGCATTTTGTAATAAAAAATTAATATAATAATTTATGAGTGATTTACAAGTATAACGAGTTGATGTAGGTTCTTTATAATGTTAGAGACAATTGCAGATTTTTTAAATTCATACAAAATTGCCAAATATTTTGGTTATTCAATAGTCAACATTTAAATTTATTTATAATTAGGATGTTCGTTTAAACAATGAACATTATCAATATGTAGTTTTATTATAAAAATTAATAATTTACCATTTATTCTCTAGAATGAAAAAGTTTTGCATCTTGTCTCTATAGGAATTAGTTATTAATTTATCTCCTGTTTTTCATTTACTAACCTCGATGTAATCTGAGAATACTTTTGTACAGCATACGAACTTTTGTAATGTGCTTCATCTTTTACATTATTCTCTGCGAATATTTAAATCAAGCTCATTGACCAGTCAACCTGTTGGCTCAATTTTATTTAAAAATAATTGTATAATACATAAACATGATTTTGAACAGTGAAAATTGTGTCAACAAATAAGGAATGTCACCTGTCAAGTAAATGTCAAATGTCACGTGGTTGAAAACTCGCACGTTTTGTGTCTGGATTAACTGAATTGACGGGATATAAATTTAAGGGATTCAAATTTTGTAAATTGTTTAAATATATTGTAGATTGTCTAAAAATATCGTGAAAAGATGATTAATAATTGATGATTATCTGAAAATGCTGTAGATTAGCTGAATATTCAGTTTCAATTACAAATACATTTTTTAACTGAAATGTATATAATTATGAAATTATTTATGCGATATACATCTATTGTTTATCTATGATATATTATTAGAAACATTAACGCACAATTAACTATCTACAATATTTTCTAGATAAAAGAAGAGTGGTAACGGAAAAATATTTCAATTATTTTGTTTCTAGACCTTATACATTCAATTTACCTTGTTGAAACAAACTGAAAGTTCTTTGAATCATCTAAATCGGACGCTTAGTTCTCTCAAAAACTGCCATTTTTTCAACATTTAGCTCTATATCTCCGAAACCGCTGGGACTACCTTTGCCAAATACTAATAACTACTTTTCCCCATCATTACGAACTGAATGTTTATTGGATTATACAATTAGGATGATTCGTTCTCTCAAAAACTCGATTTCTATTTTTTGCACTCTTTGCTCCATATCTCCGTAACGGCTGGACCTGCCTTTGTCAAAAACTAATTAGACATCTTCCTATTAATAGGAATCGAAAGTTTTTTAAACCATTCAAATCGGTTGATCCGTGCGCCCGAAAACGTGGACGAAAAAATGCGAACATACAAAATACACACACACACACGTCCATTTTTTCAGAGGTATGCCAAAATGTTCAGAAACCTTCAATACGTCGAGAAATGCAAAAATTTTCATTTTCGATTTTCGGCCCATTGCTATAACTACCCTACAATTTTAGTGAAGTTTAAGGAAGTTTAGGGTTTAGGGAAGTTAATATCAACAAAATCTTCTTGAATATTTGAAGTATAAAATTTCTGAATAGAAAAGAAAAACAAGAAATATTTAAAAAGGTTGATATTAAGTAAGTTCTGTGGGTTGTTCTTGGTGACTTTTGGCAAGTCAGACCCTCTCACCACGTTAAGGTGACAACCCGTCGAGAGGGAGGGAAGGAAAAGGGAAAGGCAAAGGGTATAATGGTATAAGGGTTATCAACTCAAATACTCAATTCACAAATATTGCCGAGTTAGGAAAAGTGAGTCTTGGAGGACAGTCAGCTACCTCTGTCCACCAATATCACTAATCCGCCACATATACCACACTTATTGGCCACAGGTATACCAGAAATGAGGAAAGGTTTATTATAAATGGAAGCAAAGGTTAAATGTTATGAAACGAATGAGAAAAAAATCCTACGCCTATCAACCTAATCTAACGCTGAAAAATTTCCTAACTTTGTTTATAATAAACGAATTCTTTATGCCTAACGAATATAATACACGAATATATAATACACGCGAATATATAATACACGAATATATATAGAAAAAACAATTGCATAGCATATAAAGAGATTAAATGTGTATCCAAAGCATAATAAAACATTGTATGCACATAAAGAACAAATAAAATATGTCTCACATGTTGAAGAAAAAAAAATCTGACCTTTTGAGCTCGGAACCGCGTGAGCCCTGTAAAGAAAATAAGAAATATTAGAATGATTTCATGAGTGATTGACCTAATTATTTTTTATATACTATCTATTACATACCTCTGTTCAAAAGAACTCCAGATATTTTTCCCTTTTGGCCTTTTGTCCTTTGCTGGCAACAAATCCCTCCATATAATGAAAAAATATAAATTTAAACTTGTTGTTAATTTCAAAAAATGTATACATTCTCTCTATTCTATCAAGTTCTGTAAAGAAAATAAGAAATATCAGGCTGATTGCAAAATTAATTGCCTTCATTATTTTTTATATAGTATTACATACCTTTAATCAAATGAACTCCAGATATTTTTTTTGCATATGCTTATATGCTGGCAACAGAAATATAGGTTATTTAACCTCTATAATAAAAAATATAGGTTAGAATTTGTTGTTAATTTTGTTGAACTTTATCCATTCTCTAAATAATTTACCTTTTTCTTGTAAATTCGAGCAGCAAATAACGTTTGCTCATAAAGTGCTGAAATATTTAAAAATCGGTTTCTCAACCGTAAGGTGAAAAGAGGTAATAATTTTAGACCTGAACTAGGTATAAATGACAAATGTAGAAAAGTGCGGTGTTTAAAAGTGAAAAAACAAATAAGCAATAAGATCTGAAACTAACGGTGAAGTAAAAAATATAGACTAAAAATAAAACAAAATCTGAAATAGAACTGGGTGATGTATGAAAAATTTCGTATTAAAATTGGTAGGAAAAAAATATAGAAATGACGGTAACTGAAATAAAAAAAAAACAAAAGGGGAAAATATCAAAATATAAAAAAGAGCCCATAAAGGCAAACACTTGTCCAGTAAAGTGAAGCGAAGCGAAGAGAATGTCAGGCACAAGTAAACCGTTAAAAAAGAGTTAAAATTTTTAGGCACACGGTAGGTATAAGTAATTAATTTGAGATTGAGAAAGTTAAGTCCTGCAAGAGTCAGTAAATTGTTAAAATAAGACCTGAAAAAATGCAAAACCCCACCAGACGTCGGCAAGCCGCGACAGAAGCGACGCATTACAGGCAAGCACCAGTCCGGTAAAGCAATGCGCGCAAAACCCCAGACGCCGGAAAGCCCCTTAAGGCAAACACTTGTCCGGTAAAGTAAAGCGAAGCGAAGAGAATGTCAGGCACAAGTAAACCGTTAAAAAAAGAGTTAAAATTTTTAGGCACACGGTAGGTATAAGTAATTAAGTTGAGATTGAGAAAGTTAAGTCCTGCAAGTCCGATAACACGGTAGGTATAAGTAATTGAGTTGAGATTGAGAAAGTTAAGTCCTGCAAGTCCCGATAACACGGTAGGTATAAGTAATTAATTGAGATTGAGAAAGTTAAGTCCTGCAAGAGTCAGTAAATTGTTAAATAAGACCTGAAAAAAATGCAAAACCCCACCAGACGTCGGCAAGCCGCGACAGAAGCGACGCATTACAGGCAAGCACCAGTCCGGTAAAGCAATGCGCGCAAAACTCCACCAGACGCCGGAAAGCCCCTTAAGGCAAACACTTGTCCGGTAAAGTAAAGCGAAGCGAAGAGAATGTCAGGCACAAGTAAACCGTTAGAAAAAGAGTTAAAATTTTTCGGCACACGGTAGGTATAAGTAATTAAGTTGCAAAGTCCTGCAAGAGTCAGTAAATTGTTAAAATAAGACCTGAAAAAAATGCAAAACCCCACCAGACGTCGGCAAGCCGCGACAGAAGCGACGCATTACAGGCAAGCACCAGTCCGGTAAAGCAATGCGCGCAAAACTCCCCCAGACGCCGGAAAGCCCCTTAAGGCAAACACTTGTCCGGTAAAGTAAAGCGAAGCGAAAGAGAATGTCAGGCACAAGTAAACCGTTAGAAAAAGAGTTAAAATTTTAGGCACACGGTAGGTATAAGTAATTAAGTTGCAAAGTCCTGCAAGAGTCAGTAATTGTTAAAATAAGACCTGAAAAAATGCAAAACCCACCAGACGTCGGCAAGCCGCGACAGAAGAAGCGACGCATTACAGGCAAGCACCAGTCCGGTAAAGCAATGCGCGCAAAACTCCACCAGACGCCGGAAAGGCCCTTAAGGCAAACACTTGTCCGGTAAAGTAAAGCGAAGCGAAGAGAATGTCAGGCACAAGTAAACCGTTAAAAAAAGAGTTAAAATTTTTAGGCCCACGGTAGGTATAGTAATTAAGTTGAGATTGAGAAAGTTAAGTCCTGCAAGTCCCGATAACACGGTAGGTATAAGTAATTGAGTT
>NW_020539727.1:15306577-15347026 GCF_003426905.1 Ctenocephalides felis | reverse complement strand
CTGCAAGTCCCGATAACACGGTAGGTATAAGTAATTAAGTTAGATTGAGAAAGTTAAGTCCTGCAAGTCGCGATAACACGGTAGGTATAAGTAATTAAGTTGAGATTGAGAAAGTTAAGTCCTGCAGAGTCAGTAAATTGTTAAATAAGACCTGAAAAAATGCAAAACCCCACCAGACTCGCAACCGCGACAGAAGCGACGCATTACAGGCAGCACCAGTCCGGTAAGCAATGCGCGCAAAACTCCACCAGACGCCGGAAAGCCCCTTAAGGCAAACACTTGTCCGGTAAAGTAAAGCGAAGCGAAGAGAATGTCAGGCACAAGTAAACCGTTAAAAAAAGAGTTAAAATTTTTAGGCACACGGTAGGTATAAGTAATTAAGTTGAGATTGAGAAAGTTAAGTCCTGCAAGAGTCAGTAAATTGTTAAAATAAGACCTGAAAAAATGCAAAACCCCACCAGACGTCGGCAAGCCGCGACAGAAGCGACGCATTACAGGCAAGCACCAGTCCGGTAAAGCAATGCGCGCAAAACTCCACCAGACGCCGGAAAGCCCCTTAAGGCAAACACTGTCCGGTAAAGTAAAGCGAAGCGAAGAGAATGTCAGGCACAAGTAAAACCGTTAAAAAAAGAGTTAAAATTTTTAGGCACACGGTAGGTATAAGTAATTAGTTGAGATTGAGAAAGTTAAGTCCTGCAAGTCCCGATAACACGGTAGGTATAAGTAATTAAGTTGAGATTGAGAAAGTTAAGTCCTGCAAGTCCCCGATAACACGGTAGGTATAAATAATTAAGTTGAGAATGAGAAAGTTAAGTCCTGCAAGAGTCAGTAATTGTTAAAATAAGACCTGAAAAAATGCAAAACCCCACCAGACGTCGGCAAGCCGCGACAGAAGCGACGCATTACAGGCAAGCACCAGTCCGGTAAAGCAATGCGCGCAAAACTCCACCAGACGCCGGAAAGCCCCTTAAGGCAAACACTTGTCCGGTAAAGTAAAGCGAAGCGAAGAGAATGTCAGGCACAAGTAAACCGTTAAAAAAAGAGTTAAAATTTTTAGGCACACGGTAGGTATAAGTAATTAAGTTGAGATTGAGAAAGTCAAGTCCTGCAAGTCCTGATAACCGCTAAAAAAGTGTTAAAATTTTTAGGCACACGGTAGGTATAAGTAATTAAGTTGAGATTGAGAAAATTAAGTCCTGCAAGTCCTGATAAAATTAAATCCTGCAAGAGATTAATTAAAACCGTTAAAAAAGAGTTAAAATTTTTAGGCACACGGTAGGTATAAGTAATTAAGTTGAGATTGAGAAAGTCAAGTCCTGCAAGTCCTGATAACCGCTAAAAAAGTGTTAAAATTTTTAGGCACACGGTAGGTATAAGTAATTAAGTTGAGATTGAGAAAATTAAGTCCTGCAAGTCCTGATAAAAATTAAATCCTGCAAGAGATTAATTAAAAACCGTTAAAAAAAGAGTTAAAATTTTTAGGCACACGGTAGGTATAAGTAATTAAGTTGAGATTGAGAAAGTCAAGTCCTGCAAGTCCTGATAACCGCTAAAAAAAAGTGTTAAAATTTCTAGGCACACGGTAGGTATAAGTAATTAAGTTGAGATTGAGAAAGTCAAGTCCTGCAAGTCCTGATAACACGGTAGGTATAAGTAATTAAGTTGAGATTGAGAAAGTTAAGTCCTGCAAGTCGCGATAACACGGTAGGTATAAGTAATTAAGTTGAGATTGAGAAAGTTAAGTCCTGCAAGAGTCAGTAAATTGTTAAAATAAGACCTGAAAAAATGCAAAACCCCACCAGACGTCGGCAAGCCGCGACAGAAGCGACGCATTACAGGCAAGCACCAGTCCGGTAAAGCAATGCGCGCAAACTCCACCAGACGCCGGAAAGCCCCTTAGGCAAACACTTGTCCGGTAAAGTAAAGCGAAGCGAAGAGAATGTCAGGCACAAGTAAACCGTTAAAAAAAGAGTTAAAATTTTTAGGCACACGTAGGTTAAGTAATTAAGTTGAGATTGAGAAAGTCAAGTCCTGCAAGTCCTGATAACACGGTAGTATAAGTAATTAGGTTGAGATTGAGAAAGTTAAGTCCTGCAAGAGTCAGTAATTGTTAAAATAAGACCTGAAAAAATGCAAACCCCACCATACGTCGGCAAGCCGCGACAGAAGCGACGCATTACAGGCAAGCACCAGTCCGGTAAAGCAATGCGCGCAAAACTCCACCAGACGCCGAAAGCCCCTTAGGCAAACACTTGTCCGGTAAAGTAAAGCGAAGCGAAGAGAATGTCAGGCACAAGTAAACCGTTAAAAAAAGAGTTAAAATTTTTAGGCACACGGTAGGTATAAGTAATTAAGTTGAGATTGAGAAAGTCAAGTCCTGCAAGTCCTGATAACCGCTAAAAAAAGTGTTAAAATTTTTAGGCACACGGTAGGTATAAGTAATTAAGTTGAGATTGAGAAAATTAAGTCCTGCAAGTCCTGATAAAAATTAAATCCTGCAAGAGATTAATTAAAAACCGTTAAAAAAAGAGTTAAAATTTTTAGGCACACGGTAGGTATAAGTAATTAAGTTGAGATTGAGAAAGTCAAGTCCTGCAAGTCCTGATAACCGCTAAAAAAAGTGTTAAAATTTTTAGGCACACGGTAGGTATAAGTAATTAAGTTGAGATTGAGAAAATTAAGTCCTGCAAGTCCTGATAAAAATTAAATCCTGCAAGAGATTAATTAAAAACCGTTAAAAAAAGAGTTAAAATTTTTAGGCACACGGTAGGTATAAGTAATTAAGTTGAGATTGAGAAAGTCAAGTCCTGCAAGTCCTGATAACCGCTAAAAAAGTGTTAAAATTTTTAGGCACACGGTAGGTATAAGTAATTAAGTTGAGATTGAGAAGGTTAAGTCCTGCAAGTCCCGATAACACTTTAGGTATAAGTAATTAGGTTGAGATTGAGAAAGTTAAGTCCTGCAAGAGTCAGTAAATTGTTAAAATAAGACCTGAAAAAATGCAAAACCCCACCAGACGTCGGCAAGCCGCGACAGAAGCGACGCATTACAGGCAAGCACCAGTCCGGTAAAGCAATGCGCGCAAAACTCCACCAGACGCCGGAAAGCCCCTTAAGGCAAACACTTGTCCGGTAAAGTAAAGCGAAGCGAAGAGAATGTCAGGCACAAGTAAACCGTTAAAAAAAGAGTTAAAATTTTTAGGCACACGGTAGGTATAAGTATTAAGTTGAGATTGAGAAAGTTAAGTCCTGCAAGTCCCGATAACACGGTAGGTATAAGTAATTAAGTTGAGATTGAGAAAGTTAAGTCCTGCAAGTCCCGATAACACGGTAGGTATAAATAATTAAGTTGAGAATGAGAAAGTTAAGTCCTGCAAGAGTCAGTAAATTGTTAAAATAAGACCTGAAAAAATGCAAAACCCCACCAGACGTCGGCAAGCCGCGACAGAAGCGACGCATTACAGGCAAGCACCAGTCCAGTAAAGCAATGCGCGCAAAAATCCACCAGACGCCGGAAAGCCCCTTAAGGCAAACACTTGTCCGGTAAAGTAAAGCGAAGCGAAGAGAATGTCAGGCACAAGTAAACCGTTAAAAAAAGAGTTAAAATTTTTAGGCACACGGTAGGTATAAGTAATTAAGTTGAGATTGAGAAAGTTAAGTCCTGCAAGTCCCGATAACACGGTAGGTATAAGTAATTAAGTTGAGATTGAGAAAGTTAAGTCCTGCAAGTCCCGATAACACGGTAGGTATAAGTAATAATTAAGTTGAGATTGAGAAAGTTAAGTCCTGCAAGTCCCGATAACACGGTAGGTATAAGTAATTAAGTTGAGATTGAGAAAATTAAGTCCTGCAAGTCCTGATAAAAATTAAATCCTGCAAGAGATTAATTAAAAACCGTTAAAAAAAGAGTTAAAATTTTTAGGCACACGGTAGGTATAAGTAATTAAGTTGAGATTGAGAAAGTCAAGTCCTGCAAGTCCTGATAACCGCTAAAAAAAGTGTTAAAATTGTTAGGCACACGGTAGGTATAAGTAATTAAGTTGAGATTGAGAAAATTAAGTCCTGCAAGTCCTGATAAAAATTAAATCCTGCAAGAGATTAATTAAAAACCGTTAAAAAAAGAGTTAAAATTTTTAGGCACACGGTAGGTATAAGTAATTAAGTTGAGATTGAGAAAGTCAAGTCCTGCAAGTCCTGATAACCGCTAAAAAAAGTGTTAAAATTTCTAGGCACACGGTAGGTATAAGTAATTAAGTTGAGATTGAGAAAGTTAAGTCCTGCAAGTCCCGATAACACGGCAGGTATAAGTAATTAAGTTGAGATTGAGAAAGTTAAGTCCTGCAAGTCCCGATAACACGGTAGGTATAAGTAATTAAGTTGAGATTGAGAAAGTTAAGTCCTGCAAGTCCCGATAACACGGTAGTATAAGTAATTAAGTTGAGATTGAGAAAGTTAAGTCCTGCAAGTCCCGATAACACGGTAGGTATAAGTAATTAAGTTGAGATTGAGAAAGTTAAGTCCTGCAAGTCCCGATAACACGGTAGGTATAAGTAATTAAGTTGAGATTGAGAAAGTTAAGTCCTGCAAGTCCCGATAACACGGTAGGTATAAGTAATTAAGTTGAGATTGAGAAAGTTAAGTCCTGCAAGTCCCGATAACACGGTAGGTATAAGTAATTAAGTTGAGATTGAGAAAGTTAAGTCCTGCAAGAGTCAGTAAATTGTTAAAATAAGACCTGAAAAAATGCAAAACCCCACCAGACGTCGGCAAGCCGCGACAGAAGCGACGCATTACAGGCAAGCACCAGTCCGGTAAAGCAATGCGCGCAAAACTCCACCAGACGCCGGAAGCCCCTTAAGGCAACACTTGTCCGGTAAAGTAAAGCGAAGCGAAGAGAATGTCAGGCACAAGTAAACCGTTAAAAAAAGAGTTAAAATTTTTAGGCACACGGTAGGTATAAGTAATTAAGTTGAGATTGAGAAAGTTAAGTCCTGCAAGAGTCAGTAAATTGTTAAAATAAGACCTGAAAAAATGCAAAACCCCACCAGACGTCGGCAAGCCGCGACAGAAGCGACGCATTACAGGCAAGCACCAGTCCGGTAAAGCAATGCGCGCAAAACTCCACCAGACGCCGGAAAGCCCCTTAAGGCAAACACTTGTCCGGTAAAGTAAAGCGAAGCGAAGAGAATGTCAGGCACAAGTAAACCGTTAGAAAAAGAGTTAAAATTTTTAGGCACACGGTAGGTATAAGTAATTAAGTTGCAAAGTCCTGCAAGAGTCAGTAAATTGTTAAAATAAGACCTGAAAAAATGCAAAACCCCACCAGACGTCGGCAAGCCGCGACAGAAGCGACGCATTACAGGCAAGCACCAGTCCGGTAAAGCAATGCGCGCAAAACTCCACCAGACGCCGGAAAGCCCCTTAAGGCAAACACTTGTCCGGTAAAGTAAAGCGAAGCGAAGAGAATGTCAGGCACAAGTAAACCGTTAAAAAAAGAGTTAAAATTTTTAGGCACACGGTAGGTATAAGTAATTAAGTTGAGATTGAGAAAGTTAAGTCCTGCAAGTCCCGATAACACGGTAGGTATAAGTAATTGAGTTGAGATTGAGAAAGTTAAGTCCTGCAAGTCCCGATAACACGGTAGGTATAAGTAATTAATTTGAGATTGAGAAAGTTAAGTCCTGCAAGAGTCAGTAAATTGTTAAATAAGACCTGAAAAATGCAAAACCCACCAGACGTCGGCAAGCCGCGACAGAAGCGACGCATACAGGCAAGCACCAGTCCGGTAAAGCAATGCGCGCAAAACTCCACCAGACGCCGGAAAGCCCCTTAAGGCAAACACTTGTCCGGTAAAGTAAGCGAAGCGAAGAGAATGTCAGGCACAAGTAAACCGTTAGAAAAAGAGTTAAAATTTTTAGGCACACGGTAGGTATAAGTAATTAAGTTGCAAAGTCCTGCAAGAGTCAGTAAATTGTTAAAATAAGACCTGAAAAAATGCAAACCCCACCAGACGTCGGCAAGCCGCGACAGAAGCGACGCATTACAGGCAAGCACCAGTCCGGTAAAGCAATGCGCGCAAAACTCCACCAGACGCCGGAAAGCCCCTTAAGGCAACACTTGTCCGGTAAGTAAAGCGAAGCGAAGAGAATGTCAGGCACAAGTAAACCGTTAAAAAAAGAGTTAAAATTTTTAGGCACACGGTAGGTATAAGTAATTAAGTTGAGATTGAGAAAGTTAAGTCCTGCAAGTCCCGATAACACGGTAGGTATAAGTAATTGAGTTGAGATTGAGAAAGTTAAGTCCTGCAAGTCCCGATAACACGGTAGGTATAAGTAATTAAGTTGAGATTGAGAAAGTTAAGTCCTGCAAGAGTCAGTAAATTGTTAAAATAAGACCTGAAAAAATGCAAAACCCCACCAGACGTCGGCAAGCCGCGACAGAAGCGACGCATTACAGGCAAGCACCAGTCCGGTAAAGCAATGCGCGCAAAACTCCACCAGACGCCGGAAAGCCCCTTAAGGCAAACACTTGTCCGGTAAAGTAAAGCGAAGCGAAGAGAATGTCAGGCACAAGTAAACCGTTAGAAAAAGAGTTAAAATTTTAGGCACACGGTAGGTATAAGTAATTAAGTTGCAAAGTCCTGCAAGAGTCAGTAAATTGTTAAAATAAGACCTGAAAAAATGCAAAACCCCACCAGACGTCGGCAAGCCGCGACAGAAGCGACGCATTACAGGCAAGCACCAGTCCGGTAAAGCAATGCGCGCAAAACTCCACCAGACGCCGGAAAGCCCCTTAAGGCAAACACTTGTCCGGTAAAGTAAAGCGAAGCGAAGAGAATGTCAGGCACAAGTAAACCGTTAAAAAAAGAGTTAAAATTTTTAGGCACACGGTAGGTATAAGTAATTAAGTTGAGATTGAGAAAGTTAAGTCCTGCAAGTCCCGATAACACGGTAGGTATAAGTAATTAAGTTGAGATTGAGAAAGTTAAGTCCTGCAAGTCCCGATAACACGGTAGGTATAAGTAATTAAGTTGAGATTGAGAAAGTTAAGTCCTGCAAGTCCCGATAACACGGTAGGTATAAGTAATTGAGTTGAGATTGAGAAAGTTAAGTCCTGCAAGTCCCGATAACACGGTAGGTATAAGTAATTAAGTTGAGATTGAGAAAGTTAAGTCCTGCAAGTCCCGATAACACGGTAGGTATAAGTAATTAAGTTGAGATTGAGAAAGTTAAGTCCTGCAAGTCCCGATAACACGGTAGGTATAAGTAATTAAGTTGAGATGAGAAAGTTAAGTCCTGCAAGTCCCGATAACACGGTAGGTATAAGTAATTGAGTTGAGATTGAGAAAGTTAAGTCCTGCAAGTCCGATAACACGGTAGGTATAAGTAATTAAGTTGAGATTGAGAAAGTTAAGTCCTGCAAGTCCCGATAACACGGTAGGTATAAGTAATTAAGTTGAGATTGAGAAAGTTAAGTCCTGCAAGTCCCGATAACACGGTAGGTATAAGTAATTAAGTTGAGATTGAGAAAGTTAAGTACTGCAAGAGTCAGTAAATTGTTAAAATAAGACCTGAAAAAATGCAAAACCCCACCAGACGTCGGCAAGCCGCGACAGAAGCGACGCATTACAGGCAAGCACCAGTCCGGTAAAGCAATGCGCGCAAAACTCCACCAGACGCCGGAAAGCCCCTTAAGGCAAACACTTGTCCGGTAAAGTAAAGCGAAGCGAAGAGAATGTCAGGCACAAGTAAACCGTTAAAAAAAGAGTTAAAATTTTTAGGCACACGGTAGGTATAAGTAATTAAGTTGAGATTGAGAAAGTTAAGTCCTGCAAGTCCCGATAACACGGTAGGTATAAGTAATTAAGTTGAGATTGAGAAAGTTAAGTCCTGCAAGTCCCGATAACACGGTAGGTATAAGTAATTAAGTTGAGATTGAGAAAGTTAAGTCCTGCAAGTCCCGATAACACGGTAGGTATAAGTAATTAAGTTGAGATGAGAAAGTTAAGTCCTGCAAGAGTCAGTAAATTGTTAAAATAAGACCTGAAAAAATGCAAAACCCCACCAGACGTCGGCAAGCCGCGACAGAAGCGACGCATTACAGGCAAGCACCAGTCCGGTAAAGCAATGCGCGCAAAACTCCACCAGACGCCGGAAAGCCCCTTAAGGCAAACACTTGTCCGGTAAAGTAAAGCGAAGCGAAGAGAATGTCAGGCACAAGTAAACCGTTAAAAAAAGAGTTAAAATTTTTAGGCACACGGTAGGTATAAGTAATTAAGTTGAGATTGAGAAAGTTAAGTCCTGCAAGTCCCGATAACACGGTAGGTATAAGTAATTAAGTTGAGATTGAGAAAGTTAAGTCCTGCAAGTCCCGATAACACGGTAGGTATAAGTAATTAAGTTGAGATTGAGAAAGTTAAGTCCTGCAAGTCCCGATAACACGGTAGGTATAAGTAATTAAGTTGAGATTGAGAAAGTTAAGTCCTGCAAGTCCCGATAACACGGTAGGTATAAGTAATTAAGTTGAGATTGAGAAAGTTAAGTCCTGCAAGTCCCGATAACACGGTAGGTATAAGTAATTGAGTTGAGATTGAGAAAGTTAAGTCCTGCAAGTCCCGATAACACGGTAGGTATAAGTAATTAAGTTGAGATTGAGAAAGTTAAGTCCTGCAAGTCCCGATAACACGGTAGGTATAAGTAATTAAGTTGAGATTGAGAAAGTTAAGTCCTGCAAGTCGCGATAACACGGTAGGTATAAGTAATTAAGTTGAGATTGAGAAAGTTAAGTCCTGCAAGTCCCGATAACACGGTAGGTATAAGTAATTGAGTTGAGATTGAGAAAGTTAAGTCCTGCAAGTCCCGATAACACGGTAGGTATAAGTAATTAAGTTGAGATTGAGAAAGTTAAGTCCTGCAAGTCCCGATAACACGGTAGGTATAAGTAATTAAGTTGAGATTGAGAAAGTTAAGTCCTGCAAGAGTCAGTAAATTGTTAAAATAAGACCTGAAAAAATGCAAAACCCCACCAGACGTCGGCAAGCCGCGACAGAAGCGACGCATTACAGGCAAGCACCAGTCCGGTAAAGCAATGCGCGCAAAACTCCACCAGACGCCGGAAAGCCCCTTAAGGCAAACACTTGTCCGGTAAAGTAAAGCGAAGCGAAGAGAATGTCAGGCACAAGTAAACCGTTAAAAAAGAGTTAAAATTTTTAGGCACACGGTAGGTATAAGTAATTAAGTTGAGATTGAGAAAGTTAAGTCCTGCAAGTCCCGATAACACGGTAGGTATAAGTAATTAAGTTGAGATTGAGAAAGTTAAGTCCTGCAAGTCCCGATAACACGGTAGGTATAAGTAATTAAGTTGAGATTGAGAAAGTTAAGTCCTGCAAGAGTCAGTAAATTGTTAAAATAAGACCTGAAAAAATGCAAAACCCCACCAGACGTCGGCAAGCCGCGACAGAAGCGACGCATTACAGGCAAGCACCAGTCCGGTAAAGCAATGCGCGCAAAACTCCACCAGACGCCGGAAAGCCCCTTAAGGCAAACACTTGTCCGGTAAAGTAAAGCGAAGCGAAGAGAATGTCAGGCACAAGTAAACCGTTAAAAAAAGAGTTAAAATTTTTAGGCACACGGTAGGTATAAGTAATTAAGTTGAGATTGAGAAAGTTAAGTCCTGCAAGTCCCGATAACACGGTAGGTATAAGTAATTAAGTTGAGATTGAGAGAGTTAAGTCCTGCAAGTCCCGATAACACGGTAGGTATAAGTAATTAAGTTGAGATTGAGAAAGTTAAGTCCTGCAAGTCCCGATAACACGGTAGGTATAAGTAATTAAGTTGAGATTGAGAAGTTAAGTCCTGCAAGAGTCAGTAAATTGTTAAAATAAGACCTGAAAAAATGCAAAAACCCCACCAGACGTCGGCAAGCCGCGACAGAAGCGACGCATTACAGGCAAGCACCAGTCCGGTAAAGCAATGCGCGCAAAACTCCACCAGACGCGGAAAGCCCCTTAAGGCAAACACTTGTCCGGTAAAGTAAAGCGAAGCGAAGAGAATGTCAGGCACAAGTAAACCGTTAAAAAAAGAGTTAAAATTTTAGGCACACGGTAGGTATAAGTAATTAAGTTGAGATTGAGAAAGTTAAGTCCTGCAAGTCCCGATAACACGGTAGGTATAAGTAATTAAGTTGAGATTGAGAAAGTTAAGTCCTGCAAGTCCCGATACACGGTAGGTATAAGTAATTAAGTTGAGATTAGAAGTTAAGTCCTGCAAGTCCCGATAACACGGTAGGTATAAGTAATTGAGTTGAGATTGAGAAAGTTAAGTCCTGCAAGTCCCGATAACACGGTAGGTATAAGTAATTAAGTTGAGATTGAGAAAGTTAAGTCCTGCAAGTCCCGATAAACACGTGGGTATAAGTAATTAAGTTGAGATTGAGAAAGTTAAGTCCTGCAAGTCCCGATAACACGGTAGGTATAAGTAATTAAGTTGAGATTGAGAAAGTTAAGTCCTGCAAGTCCCGATAACACGGTAGGTATAAGTAATTGAGTTGAGATTGAGAAAGTTAAGTCCTGCAAGTCCGATAACACGGTAGGTATAAGTAATTAAGTTGAGATTGAGAAAGTTAAGTCCTGCAAGTCCCGATAACACGGTAGGTATAAGTAATTAAGTTGAGATTGAGAAAGTTAAGTCCTGCAAGAGTCAGTAAATTGTTAAAATAAGACCTGAAAAAATGCAAAACCCCACCAGACGTCGGCAAGCCGCGACAGAAGCGACGCATTACAGGCAAGCACCAGTCCGGTAAAGCAATGCGCGCAAAACTCCACTAGACGCCGGAAAGCCCCTTAAGGCAAACACTTGTCCGGTAAAGTAAAGCGAAGCGAAGAGAATGTCAGGCACAGTAACCGTTAAAAAAAAGAGTTAAAATTTTTAGGCACACGGTAGGTATAAGTAATTAAGTTGAGATTGAGAAAGTTAAGTCCTGCAAGAGTCAGTAAATTGTTAAAATAAGACCTGAAAAAATGCAAAACCCCACCAGACGTCGGCAAGCCGCGACAGAAGCGACGCATTACAGGCAAGCACCAGTCCGGTAAAGCAATGCGCGCAAAACTCCACCAGACGCCGGAAAGCCCCTTAAGGCAAACACTTGTCCGGTAAAGTAAAGCGAAGCGAAGAGAATGTCAGGCACAAGTAAACCGTTAAAAAAAGAGTTAAAATTTTTAGGCACACGGTAGGTATAAGTAATTAAGTTGAGATTGAGAAAGTTAAGTCCTGCAAGTCCCGATAACACGGTAGGTATAAGTAATTAAGTTGAGATTGAGAAAGTTAAGTCCTGCAAGTCCCGATAACACGGTAGGTATAAGTAATTAAGTTGAGATTGAGAAAGTTAAGTCCTGCAAGTCCGATAACACGGTAGGTATAAGTAATTGAGTTGAGATTGAGAAAGTTAAGTCCTGCAAGTCCCGATAAACCGGTAGGAAAAGTAATTAAGTTGAGATTGAGAAAGTTAAGTCCTGCAAGTCCCGATAACACGGTAGGTTAAGTAATAAGTTGAGATTGAGAAAGTTAAGTCCTGCAAGTCCCGATAACACGGTAGGTATAAGTAATTAAGTTGAGATTGAGAAAGTTAAGTCCTGCAAGTCCCGATAACACGGTAGGTATAGTAATTGAGTTGAGATTGAGAAAGTTAAGTCCTGCAAGTCCCGATAACACGGTAGGTATAAGTAATTAAGTTGAGATTGAGAAAGTTAAGTCCTGCAAGAGTCAGTAAATTGTTAAATAAGACCTGAAAAAATGCAAAAACCCCACCAGACGTCGGCAAGCCGCGACAGAAGCGACGCATTACAGGCAAGCACCAGTCCGGTAAAGCAATGCGCGCAAAACTCCACCAGACGCCGGAAAGCCCTTAAGGCAAACACTTGTCCGGTAAGTATAGCGAAGCGAAGAGAATGTCAGGCACAAGTAAACCGTTAAAAAAAGAGTTAAAATTTTAGGCACACGGTAGGTATAAGTAATTAAGTTGAGATTGAGAAAGTTAAGTCCTGCAAGAGTCAGTAAATTGTTAAAATAAGACCTGAAAAAATGCAAAACCCCACCAGACGTCGGCAAGCCGCGACAGAAGCGACGCATTACAGGCAAGCACCAGTCCGGTAAAGCAATGCGCGCAAAACTCCACCAGACGCCGGAAAGCCCCTTAAGGCAAACACTTGTCCGGTAAAGTAAAGCGAAGCGAAGAGAATGTCAGGCACAAGTAAACCGTTAAAAAAAGAGTTAAAATTTTTAGGCACACGGTAGGTATAAGTAATTAAGTTGAGATTGAGAAAGTTAAGTCCTGCAAGTCCCGATAACACGGTAGGTATAAGTAATTAGGTTGAGATTGAGAAAGTTAAGTCCTGCAAGAGTCAGTAAATTGTTAAAATAAGACCTGAAAAAATGCAAAACCCACCAAACGTCGGCAAGCCGCGACAGAAGCGACGCATTACAGGCAAGCACCAGTCCAGTAAAGCAATGCGCGCAAAAATCCACCAGAGACCCGGAAAGCCCCTTAAGGCAAACACTTGTCCGGTAAAGTAAAGCGAAGCGAAGAGAATGTCAGGCACAAGTAAACCGTTAAAAAAGAGTTAAAATTTTTAGGCACACGGTAGGTATAAGTAATTAAGTTGAGATTGAGAAAGTTAAGTCCTGCAAGGTCCCGATACACGGTAGGTATAAGTAATTAAGTTGAGATTGAGAAAGTTAAGTCCTGCAATTCCGATAACACGGTAGGTATAAGTAATATTAAGTTGAGATTGAGAAAGTTAAGTCCTGCAAGTCCCGATAACACGGTAGGTAAAGTAATTAATTGAGATTGAGAAATTAAGTCCTGCAAGTCCTGATACAAATTAAATCCTGCGAGATTAATTAAAAACCGTTAAAAAAAGAGTTAAAATTTTTGGCACACGGTAGGTATAAGTAATTAAGTTGAGATTGAGAAAGTCAAGTCCTGCAAGTCCTGATAACCGCTAAAAAAAGTGTTAAAATTGTTAGGCACACGGTAGGTATAAGTATTAAAGTTGAGTTGCGAAAAATTAAGTCCTGCAAGTCCTGATAAAAATTAAATCCTGCAAGAGATTAATTAAAAACCGTTAAAAAAGAGTTAAAATTTTTAGGCACACGGTAGGTATAAGTAATTAAGTTGAGATTGAGAAAGTCAAGTCCTGCAAGTCCTGATAACCGCTAAAAGTGTTAAAATTATCTAGGCCACGGTAGGTATAAGTAATTAAGTTGAGATTGAGAAAGTTAAGTCCTGCAAGTCCCGATAACACGGCAGGTATAAGTAATTAAGTGAGATTGAGAAAGTTAAGTCCTGCAGTCCCGATAACACGGTAGGTATAAGTAATTAAGTTGAGATTGAGAAAGTTAAGTCCTGCAAGTCCCGATAACACGGTAGGTAAAGTAATTAAGTTGAGATTGAGAAAGTTAAGTCCTGCAAGTCCGATAACACGGTTAGGTATAAGTAATTAAAGTTGAGATTGAGAAAGTAAGTCCTGCAAGTCCCGATAAACACGGTAGGTATAAGTAATTAAGTTGAGATTGAGAAAGTTAAGTCCTGCAAGTCCCGATAACACGGTAGGTATAAGTAATTAAGTTGAGATTGAGAAAGTTAAGTCCTGCAAGTCCCGATAACACGGTAGGTATAAGTAATTAAGTTGAGATTGAGAAAGTTAAGTCCTGCAAGTCAGTAAATTGTTAAAATAAGACCTGAAAAAATGCAAAACCCCACCAGACGTCGGCAAGCCGCGACAGAAGCGACGCATTACAGGCAAGCACCAGTCCGGTAAAGCAATGCGCGCAAACTCCACCAGACGCCGGAAGCCCCTTAAGGCAAACACTTGTCCGGTAAAGTAAAGTACGAAGCGAAGAGAATGTCAGGCACAAGTAAACCGTTAAAAAAAGAGTTAAAATTTTTAGGCACACGGTAGGTATAAGTAATTAAGTTGAGATTGAGAAAGTTAAGTCCTGCAAGTCCCGATAACACGGTAGGTATAAGTAATAGGTTGAGATTGAGAAAGTTAAGTCCTGCAAGAGTCAGTAAATTGTTAAAATAAGACCTGAAAAAAATGCAAACCCCCCCAGACGTCGGCAAGCCGCGACAGAAGCGACGCATTACAGGCAAGCACCAGTCCGGTAAAGCATGCGCGCAAAACTCCACCAGACGCGGAAAGCCCCTTAAGGCAAACACTTGTCCGGTAAAGTAAAGCGAAGCGAAGAGAATGTCAGCACAAGTAAAACCGTTAAAAAAAGAGTTAAAATTTTTAGGCACACGGTAGGTTAAAGTAATTAAGTTGAGATTGAGAAAGTTAAGTCCTGCAAGTCCCGATAACACGGTAGGTATAAGTAATTAAGTTGAGATTGAGAAAGTTAAGTCCTGCAAGTCCCGATAACACGGTAGGTATAAGTAATTAAGTTGAGATTGAGAAAGTTAAGTCCTGCAAGTCCTGATAACCGTTAAAAAAAGAGTTAAAATTTTTAGGCATAAAGTAGGTATATGCAGGTATAAATAGGCAATGACAAATATATGGAAAAGTGCGGTCTTTGAACAGTTACAAAAAATAAGAAAAATGGGACCTGAAATAGGTAGAGGCACGAAATATAAAAACGATAAAGTTAGGAAGCTAATCGAAGGGAGCTGTTCTTGGTAACTTTTGGCAAGTTAGACCCCCCCACCACGGTAAGGTGACAACTCATCGAGGGGGATTAAACATAAATATAAATATAAATTAATTAAAAATATAAATAAGAATGAAAATAACAAATATAAAATATATATACCTGTTTAGTTTATAAATAGAGCGAAACAATATCAATAAAAATTGTATGAGTGCTATTTTTATACAAATTTATTTCAAATCCATACGTTTTGGCTAACATCCTAGCCTTCATTCAGTGGAATATTTTGTCAATTACAATAATTAAACTAAGTTAAGTTTCAGTTTGATTATTGTAATTGACAAAAATGTTTTACTGAATGAAGGCTAGGATGTTAGCAAACGTAAGGATTTATAATATATTTTTATAAAAAAAGGACTCGTACAATTTATATTGATGTAACGCCAAATCTACAAACCAAACTAATATTTTATATCAACATATATATATGATGATAGTTTTGTCGACATCATAGATACATATTTGAAGTATTTTGCAGCCTAATCGTCGAATTAAAAAAATATTAAATATAAAAAAAAAATATTTTATTAGTCGTTTCGACACTTAATGTGTGTCATCATTCAGTAATCTAAAAAAACATATTAGATAAATAACAATAGTTAATATTAAATATAAAAATATAAAAATGAAAAAATTATATACATGTCATACCAGGAAAAACACAAAAAATATATAAAATGTATTAAACACTAAACTTATGCAAAAGAACATCATAACTAATAATAATTAGTAAAAGAACAATTAAAGGAGCACATATTGCTCTCCTAATATTGCATGATGTTCGCTCGCTGTGCATAATAACACAAATTCAAGGTTACGCGGCACGTGCGGTAGAGTGAGTGAATGCGGGGTGTAAGAAACAAAGGAGGAATGAGAAACAGACAAGAGATATAAACGAACAAAAAATTCTAACACTGTAAATAATTACTTTGCATAAAATTTATAATGTAACTGTCATGTAAAAGATGAGAGGAATTCCGTTTGTTGACACAACAAATATTAGGGGATATAAGTCACGACTCAACTATCTTTCTAAAGTCACAATTCTTTTCAATTTATAAGATGGAAGGATTTGACATGTTGAAAGTACGGTTCAAGTTAATCATATGTTCTGATAGCATAGTTTTGAATTGATTTGGGTTTCTAGAATTATATATATATATATATATATATATATATATATATGTTGATTAACTGTTTTGTGTATATATTGGGAACTTTTAATAATGTAACAACTATTGCAATAATTGCAGTCGAACCTGTTAACCGAATCAGAATCCCTATCAGAGGGAGTTTTTGATTTAAGAGCAGAAAAAACGCAACTGAACGTGCTGTCGAAACTGAAAACTGAAAGAAAATCTCCAGGGGCTTTATTAAAAAATATAAAAAATTGCTGAATAAAGGTAAACAAATAACACCTTTATATTTATCCAAAGAGGACGAATTTGATTTTGAAAAAGAATTGTTGAAGTATAAAAAACTGTTTAAATTGTTATGTAAAAACTCTAATCTATTTTTAATGATATTATTAACTAAATATGATGGGTAAGAATTATTATTCAGAACAGAACGAATTAAAGTTAGGTTTTCTCCCAAAAAAATCTCATTAATCAAACGGCCCTGTCTAAGAAATAATAACTTGAATTTTGATAGATCGACAGTGATAGGAAGAATAATTTAAATATTGCCCTGACCAAATTGACTGATATCATTAAATATTGTTTCTGATAATTTTTAAGTCTAGGAAACTAATAGAACTTGTGAACTTGAGGTTAGTAACTCTATTAGTTTCCTAGACTTGAAAATTATCAAAAACAATATTTGATGATATCAGTCAACTTGGTCAGGGCAATATTTAAATTATTTTTTTTATCACTCTCGATCTATCAAAATTTCAGTTATTATTTCTTTAATAGACAGGGCCATTTTGTTAAGTAATAAGATTTTTTTGGAAAAAAACTTAACTTTAATTCGTTCTGTTCTGAATAATAATTCTTATGTCATATTTATTTAATTAAATCATTAAAAATATTAGATTTTTTACATAAAAATTTAAACAGTTTTTTATACCTCAACAATACTTTTTCAAAATCAAAATTGTCCTCCTTAGATAAATATAAAGGTGTTATTTGTTTACCTTTCTCAATCAATTTCTCTTATTTTTTATTAAAGTTATTCGCCTCTAAAGATTTTCTTTTAGTTTTCAGTTTTGACAACATATACAGTTACCTATTTTCTGCTATTCAATCAAAAACTCCCGCTGATAGGGTTACTGATTCGGTTTGCAGGTTGAACTGCAATGATTGCAATGGTTGTTACATTGGGGAAAGTTCCCAATATAAACACAACAGGGTTAATCAACATATATATAATTCTACAAATCCAACTCAAAACTATGCTATCAGAACATATGATTAACTTGAACCATACTTTCAACAAGTCTAATCCGTCCATCCTATATATTAAAAATAATTGCGACCTTAGAAAGATAGTTGAGTCGTTACTTATGTCCCTTAATACTTCTTGTGTCAACAAACGGAATTCCTCTCATCTTTTACATGACAGTTACATTATAAATTTTATGCAAAGTAATTATTTACAGTGTTAGAGTATTTCGTTTGTTATATCCCTTCTCTGTTTCTCATTCCTCTTTAGTTTCTTACACCCCGCATTCACTCACTCTACCGCACGTGCCGCGTAACCTTGAATTTGTGTTACTATGCACAGCGAGCGAGCATCATGCATATAGGAGGGCAATATATGCTGTTTTAATTTTTCTGTTATTGATTATTACTAGTTATGATGTTCTTTTGCACAAGTTTAGTGTTTAATACATTTTATATATTTTTTTGTGTTTTTCCTGGTTTGGTATGCATATAATTTTCTGCTTTTTGTATTTTTATATTTAATATCAACTATTGTTATTTATGTAAAATGTATTTTTAGATAACTGAATGAAGACACACATTAAGTGTCGTAACCTTTAATAGAATAAAAAAAAAATATTTTAATCTTTTTTTAATTCGACGATTGGTCTGCAAAATACTTTAAATATATATATTTATATATATATATATATATATATACATATTTATACGATGAAATGTGTTTGGGCATTTTTCCAATAATAAAATAATTTTAATAAAGAAAAATGTCTTTATTGTAGTAGCAAACGTTTAGAGTCTTGATGTGACTCATCTTCAGGCATACAATCAACAGAAACAAAACACAAAAATCAAAACACACAAAAAAATAGATTTATTCAATATTAAAATATATAATAAATAAAAAAAATTCGAAAATACTTGTGATCAAACGAAGGTAAAACTTTGAATTTTATCACGAGTACCTTCATAATTCTTTTTGTTTATTTTATTTTAATATTGAATAAAATTATTTTTATTATATAACAATGTGTTATTAAGCATTCTCATTTTTGTATTTTAGTTTGATTATTTGCATGCACAAAAGTCAAATCAAGACTTAAAACCAATGCCATTATAAAAAAATCATTATTTTTTTATTAAATTGTTTTCATTATTGAATAAATGCCTAAAAACATATCATTCACCATCTGAAAAACAAAACAATGCCTCACGACTACATGAAGAACTCTCAAAATAAATAAAAACCAAACAACTTCCAAAAGAAATCAACCAAAAAATAAAAACAAAAAAGAATTTCTCATCAACCCTACATAAAAATCATCATAGGCTATGAAAATTATTTATTTATTTCAGTGAAATGAATAAAATAATTTCCATAAGTTGAAAATAAAAAAATCCTACCTTTGCAGCACCTTCGCCCATTTCTTTTATAATTTATATATATTTTGTTGTCATTGTTAAAATAATTCATATTTTGCTCTGCTTCCATATCCAAACTCGAACTTGTGGGCTCGGAGAAATTAGGCAACATCAAAATCTAAAAATAATAAAAAAGTATTAGAAATTTATCATGAAAACGATATAAAATATAAATAAAAGTTATATAATAATTTTAAAATGATTGAAACATAATGCTATTAGAATAATTGAAATAATTTAAAATAAAATGTATGATTGCTTTAAATAAAAACTCAATTAAAATTTAAATTGAATTGAATGAAATTATTCAATCATATTTAATTCTACATTTTCTTGAACGATTTAATGATTTCAAAATTTACTTGCTTTTATAAAATTTTATTTATTTTATTTTCTTATAATTTTTGAGTTTTTTTATATTTTTTCTATCTTACATAATTTTTTTTCTAATGTTTTATTTATCATTTGAGTTCATATAATTATTTTAAAATTTTAAATGTAAAGTTAGTAAAAGTTTAAAAAATATTGAAAACAATTAAATGAAGCATAATTACTATAACAAGTTTTCAAAATAATGAAAATCATATAAAATATAAATTACAAAAAAACAAATTGAAAATAAAAAATTCATTGAAAAGGATAAAATGATTGAAATGATGATTGAAATTATAAAGATATTTAATAATATTTTAAAAAGTAATAAAATAATTAAAATAAATTATGAATGCTATATGAAATAAATAAAATAAAAATATAAAAATGATTCAAATTCTAATAAAAATGAAAATAATTTGAAGTCTTTAAAAAAGTTATAAAACTAAAAGTAATTAGAATTCTATAATTACTAATTAAAATAAATTTGAAAAATTAAAATAAATTGAAACTCAAATGAAAAATAAATAAAACATTAGAAAAATATTATAGAAATACCAAAAATTTTGAAATTATTAAATCGTATAAGAAAAATGTAGAGTTATAAAAAAATATAAAATAAATAAAAAATAAAATATGAAATTAAAAAAAATAATTAAAACTTCTTTATGAATTTATGGGAAAAAACATGAGTTATGAAAATAATAAAAAAAAAAAAAATTTTGAAGGGTAAAAAAAATTTGAAATCATTGAATCATTCAAGAAAATGTAGAATAAATTATAAAATAAACAAAATGAAATGGAATTTTAAAAATGATTGAAACCCTAAAAAAATATTAAAACAATTGAAAGTTTAAGTAAATTAGAAAAAATAAAACCATAAATTTAAATAAAATTTAAAAGTTATAAGAAAATAAAAACAAATAAAATGAAATTATAAAAATGATTAAAATTTAAAAAAAATGAAAATAATAGAAAATATTTGAAAAATTATTTAAATTATAAGTTATTGAAATAATTCAAACAAATTATAAAATAAAATTTAATTATAAACTCAAATATTAAATAAAACGGTAAATAAAAAATTAAGTAAATTAGAAAAAATATAAAAAAAACTCAAAAATTATAAGAAAATAAAATAAATAAAATTTTAGAAAAGAAATCATTAAATTGTATAAGAGAATGAAGAATAAATTATGAAAAATATATGAAATAAACAATATAAAATGAAATTATAAAATAATTGAAATTCTAAAAAATTTTGAAAATAATTCAAAATGTTTGAAAAATTATTATATTATGAAGTTATTAAAATAATTCAAACAAATTATAAAATAAAATTTAAATATAAACTCAAATTATAAATAGAACTAATAAATAAATAATAAAATAAAAATAATTTAAAAAAACTAAAAATATAAGAAAATAAAATAAATAAAATTTTAGAAAAGTAAGAAAATTTTCAAATCATTAAATCGTTCAAGAAAATGCAGAATAAATTATGCAAACTATATAAAATAAAACAAAATAAAATGTAATTATAAGAATGATTGAAATTCTAAAAAAATTGAAAATATTCGAAAAATTATTAAAATTATAAGTTATTAAAATAATTCAAATAAATTGAGAAATAAAATTCAATTATAAACTCAAATGATGAATAAAACATTAGAACAAATTTAAATAAATTAGAAAAAATATTTAAAATTTTAAAAATTATAAAAAATAAAATAAATGAAATTTTAGAAAAGGAAGAAAATTTTGAAATTATTAAATCGTATAAGAGAATGAAGAATAAATTATGAAAAATATATGAAATAAGAAAAATAAAATGAAATTATAAAATAATTGGAATTCTAAAAAATTTTGAAAATAATTGAAAATGTTTGAAAAATTATTAAAATTATAAGATATTAAAATAATCCAAATAAATTATAAAATGAAATTTAATTATAAACTCAAATAATGAATAAAACATTAGAACAAATTTAAATAAATTAAAAAAAATATTTAAAAAAATTAAAAATTATAAAAAATAAAATAAATGAAATTTTGGAAAAGTAAGAAAATTTTGAAATAATTAAATCGTTCAAGAAAACGTAGAATAAATTATGAAAACTCTATAAAATAACCAAAATAAAATGATATTATAAAAATGATTTAAATTCTAAAAAAATTTGAAAATAATTGAAAATATTTGAAAAATTATTAAAATTATAAGTTATTAAAATAATTCAAATAATTTGTAAAATAAAATTTAATTATAAACACAAATAATAAAAAAAAACATTAGAAAAAAAAATTAGGTAAATTAAATAAAATCTAAAAAACTCAAAAATTATAAAAATGATTGCAATTCTAAAAAAGATTGAAAATAATTGAAAGACTTCAAAAAAGTATTAAAATTATTAAAATAAAAATAAATTGTAATAATATAAAATGAAATGAAAACAAAAATTTGAAAATAATTGAAAATATTTGAAAAATTATTAAAATTATAAGTTATTAAAATAATTCAAATAAATTGTAAAATAAAATTTAATTATAAACTCAAATAATAAGAAAAACATTAGAAAAAAAATTAAGTAAATTAGAAAAATATAAAAAAGTCAAAAATTATAAAAATGATTAAAAATAAATAAAAGTCTTTAAAAGATTTAAAATTATTAAATTCAATCATAAACTCAAATACAAAAAACATTAGAAAAAATTTAAGTAAATTAAAAAAAATCTAAAAAAACTCAAAAATTATAAAAATGATTGGAATTCTAAAAAAGATTGAAAGTCTTAAAAAAGTATTAAAATGATTAAAATAAATTATAAAATAAAATTTAATTATAAACTCACATACTAAATAAAACATTCGAAAAACTAAAAAAGTAAATTAAAAAAAATATAAAAAACTTAAAAATTATAAGAAAATAATGACAAAAAAATTGAAAAGTAAATCACTATAGTCCTTAAATGTTTCAGATATGAGTTTATAAAAAAATAAATAAAAATAAAATATATTTACCTTTTACACTGGCTCTCTCATTAATCTTAGCTGCACCATGAGCAACAGTTGAATCATAGGTGGTCAATCTCAGGTCCAAGTTTCAAAATTGTATAAATTCCTAAATAAATCAAAAAGTATTAGTAAAGTCACTTTAATAACATCATATTGTTTATAAAATTCAATTCAAATAATAAAACAAACATGGACTCCATTTTGTATCGAACAGAGTATGCTACTTTGTGGCGGCCGCCATATTGAATTTTTGTACAAATTTTGAAAAATTTCGCAAAATACGAAAAAATTGAGGAAAATAATTAGGTATATTTGTTGCACAACGTAAAGGCTTTCATTATTTGCTATTGTCAAGACTTGATCGTTGTTAAAAGTCGGAAAAATGATGATTTGTGGTTTGGGCGCCATTGTTGGTCCCGATTGAAAAACACAAATTTTCGCGAAAATATTGCAAAAAAGCGTGCAAATCGTGCATAAATCGTTGATATATTGATAATGCATCAAGATTTTGTTTGGATTTTGTTTGTAAGTATGGTTTTGTACGAGGATTGGTTTACCCAAAAGCGCCGCTATATGGGCGCGGAGCTTTTGCGCAAAATCTCGCTATTTATTGCAAAAATATACAATGAATTAGTTTTAAACATCATTGGTGAGTATTAATAGACATATATTTACCTGGTTTTGGATGCACAAACATTTTTACAAACACTTTTAACACAAAAATTAAGCGGGCTGATGTGAACACTTTGAAAACTATAGTACAAATGCAGCTCCTTGTTGCTAATTACATGTATTTATACTATGCTAACGGAAACTCAAATCCTTGCCTCCTATTGGTTAACAGTAAAAATGCTTGGCGCCCATTGGTCAGCATAAATCACCTGACTGCGAGTACCAACTATTACGAAATAAAAAATTAAATATTGATAAATAATAATAACTACTAGTAATTTATAACAATTATTAATGTCTAATTTAAATTGTTTTGGTATCCATATATAATTCTGATTGTGATTTTGATATTGTTAAAAATAATCTCCAATGCAACATTGTTGCAAATGTCACATGTCAGTTGTTACCACCAACACCAAGTGAAACCAAAATCATTTACACATTTTGGCAAAATTTCGGATGTAAAAGTGCTAAATTAAAGTGGTAAAATACTTACCTAATATAGTTGTACAACCAAAAACTTTATTGTAGTGTTTTAACCAAACTTTTAAGTTTTAGGTTGGATGTCACTTTGTGCACAAATTTTGTCTACAGCAACCAGAAAATATACATACAATGTGATAAAAAATATAACAACTTACATGAGTGTTATTCATTATATTTCCAATCACTTTGTTTATGGTTTTGATACAAAACTTTGAAACTTAACCACCATATCCATGTGCACAACTGTCAAGGAAATAATTAAAAGTTTAGGAAATTTGTCTATAAAAGGTAATGTTATACATGTGGTGCTATTTATCATATTACTAAACACTTTGTACATGATTTAGGTTCAAAATTTTCTGAAACATAACCAAAATATTTGTCAGACTTGAAGAAATCTCCCACAACAAAATGAATGACCTTTATTTTACACTACTAAAAGGGATATCAAAAGTTCTATTATTCTATACAAATTTGTGCATTTGTCAACAATGTAATGGTTGTCAAAAATGTGCTAAAATACATCAAGTGATGGTGCAACATTTTGTTGAGTTTATAAATATACCATAAAACTTTGCTTATGATTTTTATACAAAACTTATTTAAAACACAACCACCATACCCATGTGCACAACTGTCAAGGAAATAATTAAAAGTTAAGGAAATTTGTCTATAAAAGGTAATGATATACATGTGGTGCTATTTATCATATTACTAAACACTTTGACCATGATTTAGGTTCAAAATTTTCTGAAACATAACCAAAATATTTGTCAGATTTAAAGAAATCTCCCACAACTACAATGAATGACTTTGCTATTCATAAAAGCTCTTTCATGGAATAACAATGTGCTAAAAAACTTCAAGTGATGGTGCAACATTTTGTTGAGTTTATAAATGTACCATAAAATTTTGCTTATGATTTTTATACAAAACTTATTTGAAACATAACCACCATACCCATATGTACAACTGTCAAGGAAATTATTAAAAGCTAAGGAAATTTGTCTATAAAAGGTAATGATATACATGTGGTGCTATTTATTATATTACTAAACACTTTGTACATGATTTAGGTTCAAAATTTTCTGAAACATAACCAAAATATTTGTCAGACTTGAAGAAATCTTCCACAACAAAATGAATGACCTTTATCAGACTTTACACTAATAGAAGGGATATCAAAAGTTTTATTATTCTATACAAATATCTGCATTTGTCAACAATGTAAATGGTACTTATAAAAGCTCTTTCATGGAACAAAAATGTGTGTAAAATAAGACACAATAAGAGGTATGTATGATATATTATTTACAAAATCTTGTACAAGCATTATGATTTACTCTATATGATTACAAGAATTTTGTGTAAATGGAAGAAACTAAACAAAAATTATTTCAAAGTTCTAGCAGAATCTCTACAAATCATTAGGAGACTATTTAAATCATTAGGACTTAAAGTTAACATCAAGGATTTTTAGCTATTTACTCTAAATAAAAGCATATCAAGAGTTCTATACATATTTATGGTTTTGTCAACAAAGTGCATGAGATTAATTAAAGTTTTTAGACATTTTACACTAAAAATTGACATGATGTCTACAAAATAAAACACAGGATTTTTTAATAATAACAAAAGCTATTCATAAACATTTCAATAGAATATAAGATATCTTTAACATAGTAAGTTTCAATAGAGGATATCTTTTACATAAAGGTATGTATATTTTATATATTGACAAAATTATCCTATATATAAATCATATTTATAATTGTAATTTAAAACTGGGAGAAACTAAACAAAAATATTGAGCAAGAACTCTACAAATCATTCAAATCAAAATAAGGGCTTTTCAAAAATTCTATTAGGGTTACAAAATTTCCAGAATATTTACAAAACAATGGTATGGATTTTTCATAAAAAGCTTGATAAAAATGGGATTTTCAATACAAGATATTTTACACATGAAAAACTGAATAAGGTATATATATTTATAAAATTAACAAAATGTTGCACAATCATATGATGATTTTTTTAAATATCTTGTGTATCTTTTTATACACATATGTTCTGTAATTTACCTCTGTAGAGAGCTAATTCAAAATATTTTCAATATTTTTAATCCACTAAAAATAAACCCTGTTATTATTAGATAGATTGCAGAGATAAATTACTTTACATTTAAATAATTAGTAATATTTTATCTAATTCAAGTTCATATTCAACTTAATTAAATTAAACAAATTTCTCAAACTTTACATTTAAATAAGTATAATTTGAGAAATTTTGAGCAATATGTATGGAATTAGTTAAGACATATTTGTTGATTTTTTTAATTTTGTGTAAACCTAATAATGGAAACATTTAACAGATTATCTACAAATTATTGGATGAGACTCAAGTCATACATATAAAAAGGATTTTTAACAGATGTTTTTTCATTATAAATCATAATTGTAATTGTAATTTAAAACTGGAAGAAACTAAACAAAAATATTGAGCAAGAACTCTACAAATCATTGATTGGGTGAGATTTAAGTAACAATATGGATTTTTAGCTATTTTTCCACTAAATAGAGACTTCTTAAGAATTTTATTTGAAATGATATTTTATTTCAACAAAATAAACTGTAGGATTTTTCAACAATGGGAAAACTATTCATAAATATTTTCAGTAGAAGATATCTTTCACATGGATCAATATATCAGGTACATGTATTTCATATAAAATTGATAAAATGTATTACATTTATATGAATATTGTGCAATTTTCATTCATAAGTTTAAGCAGAATCTCTACAAATCATTGGATGAGATTAATTGAAGTAATCATCAAGGATTTTTAGACATTTTACACTAATAATTGGCATGATAACTACAAAATAAAATACAGGATTTTTTAACAATAACAAAATCTATTCATAAACATTTCAATAGAAGATAATTATCTTAAGATATCTTTAACATAGAAAGTTTCAGTACAAGATATCTTTTATATGGATCATTATATCAGGTACATTTTATATAAAATTGATATAATATATTACATTTATATGATTTTGTGCAATTTCCATGTGATGGAGCCTGCATAAATTCATAAGATTAAGCAGACTTTCTATGTTAAAGATATCTTCATCAATAGCTTTGTTAATTGTTAAAAATCCAGTATTTTATTTTGTAGACATCATGCCAATTTTAAGTGTAAAAATGTCTAAAAATCCTTGATGATTTCTTTAATTAATCTCATACAATGATTTGTAGAGATTTTGCTTAAACTTATGAATTTTTGCATATTTCTTTCTTATGAATGTAATACTTTTCATCAATTTTATCAATCCATATCAAAGATATCTTTTACTGAAAATGTTTATGAATAGTTTTCCCATTGTTGAATAATCCTACAGTTTAATTTGTTGATAAAATTTCAAATAAAATTCTTAAGAAGTCTCTATTTAGTGGAAAAATTGCTAATATTTTTATTTAGTTTCTTCCAGTTTTATTACAATTACAATTATGATTTATACTGAAAAAAACATTATAGGATTATGCAACATTTTGTCAATTTTATATAAATTACATGTATCTCATACATTCTTATGTAAAAGATATCCTTTACTAAAATTTGTCTTTCTTTGTGTATATAAAACTAATAAAATGTATTACATTTATATGAATTTTGTGCAATTTTCATGTGATGGAGCCTGCAAAAATTCATAAGATTAAGCAGAATCTCTACAAATCATTGAATGAAATTAATCAAAGTTTGTAGACATTTTACACTGAAAATTAGCATAATATCTACAAAATAAAATACTGGATTTTTTAGTAATAACAAAGCTATTCATAAACATTTCAAGAGAACCTATCATTAACATAGAAAGTTTCAGTAGTATTTACATTTAAGGTACATGTATTATTTATAAACTCAACAAAATGTTGCAATATTACATGATGTTTTTTATTATATAAATATCTTGTATTAGCACATTTTTATTCCATGAAAGGGCTTTTATGAATAGAATTCACATTGTTGATAAACCCACCAATGTGTATACAAAAATAAAAAATATATTTAAGTAGTGTAAAATGTCTAAAACTCCTTGATGATAACTTGATATCTTTCACATGGTGAAATGTATGAGTAATTATAAATTTAACAAAATGTTTTAGCAAAATCTTTACTAATTTTTTGAAAAAGACTTAAGAATTTTTATACTAAAAAGTTTCAATAGAAGATATCTTTTACATTTAAGGTACTATTTATAAACTCAACAAAATGTTGCTTTATCACATAATGTTTTTTATTATATAAATATCTTGTATTAGCACATTTTTATTCCATGAAAGGGCTTTAGTGAATAGCATTGACATTGTTGATAAATCCATCAATTTGTATTTGTAACAATTACTTCAATTAATCTCATTCAATCAATTCATCTCTATAATGATTTGTAGAGATTCTTAAACTTATGAATTTTTGCATATTAAATTTTTTTCATGTACCATGATCCAAGTGAAAGATATCTTCTACTGAAAATGTTTATGAATAGTTTTCCCATTGTTGAATAATCCTACAGTTTTGTTGATATAATTTCAAATAAAATTCTTAAGAAGTCTCTATTTAGTGGAAAAATTCCTAAAAATCCATATTGTTTACTTAAATCTCACCCAATCAATGATTTGTAGAGTTCATGCTCAATTTTTGCAACTTTTGATATAAATTATAATTTTTAGTGAAAAAACATCATATGATTGTGCAACATTTTGTCAATTTTGTATAAAATACATGTACCTTATGTAAAACTGAAACTTACATTCCTTTATGTAAAAGATATCTTGTACTGAAAATTGTCTTCCTTTGTTAAAGATATCTTTACAATTGTAAAGATTCTGCTAAATTTTGCAGAGATTTCAGGCCTCAATTGCTCATAATTCTAGTAACTTTTGAAAAAAATTATATTTAAGTAATTTATAGAAAAAAAAACTTTATGTGATAGTGCAACATTTTAAAAGATTTCTTCTATTGAAACTTTTTAGTGTAAAAATTCTTATGTCTCTCCCAAAAGTATGTACTTGAAAATTTTGCTAAAATTTTTAAAAATTTCATTAATATTGTATAACATTTTATTGAATTATAAAATTATATTTGCAGTTGCAAGAATTTTGCGTAATAATGAAGGAAACTAAACAAAAATTATTTCAATTTTAGCAGAGTCTCTACAAATTATTTGGAGTTAATTATTCACAACAAAAATAAGAATTTTTAGCCTTTTTGGATTAATTGAAGTCTTTTCAAGAGTTTTATTTATGTTACAAGTGTTTACAAAGCGTATGATGAAAAAATCTATAATTTGAGGACTATCATAAAAAAGTTGAATAAAAATGTGTTATTTCAATCCAAGATATCTTTAACATGGAAAAATATATCAGGTACATATGTTATTTATAAAATTAACAAAAAATTGTACTATCATATAATATTATATGATAATATCTATCATGTTATTTTCTGAATATCTGCAGCTGCAAAAATTTTGTGTAATTTAAATCTAATGAAGTGTGATTTTTTTTAATATTTACTTAGCACAATTTCTACAAATTATTCACAGCATAAAGAGCAACTTCTACACTAAATGAAAGTTTTTCAGAAATTCTATTAGTGCTGCAAAATTTCCAGAATATTTACAAAACAATGGGATCGATTTTTCATAAAAAGCTTAATAAAAATGGTATGTTTTAGTACAAGATATCTTACATATGGAAAACTGAATAAGGTATATGTATTATTTAAAAAATTAACAAAATGCTGTACAATCATATGATGATTATAATTTATATTAAAAGTTGCAAGAATTTTGTGTAATTTATCTCTGTAGAAAGCTAAATCACAATATTCTCAAAATTTTTTAGTCCATTCAATTACACTAAAAATAAACAATGTTAAAATTAGATATATTGTAGAGATAAATTACACAGCTTTTAAATAAATAAATGATATTTTATCTAATTTTTTATCTAAATTTCTCAAACTTCACATTCAAATAAGAATAACTTATGAAATTTTTAGAAATCTATATGAAATTAACGAGGACATATTTGTTGATTTTTTGAATTTTGTGTAAACCTAATAATGACTGAAAATATTTAGCAGAATATCTACTATATATAAATATAATATAAATAAATTTAAGTGTAACTTAAAAAATATTCAATAATTTTTTAATATAACCAGTATAACAATTAAAAAAAAATAATTATATACTCTAAAAAATTCCACAAAATTATTTATAGATGATTATTTGAGAAATTAAAATTTGTGTAAGCATTAATATATATACATCATGCATTGATCTAAATCTAAATCTCTATAAAACTCTACATCTAGTAAATAAATTAGTATACTTCCTGCATTTTCTGAAAAATTGCAGAAGATAAAAAAATGAACAAAGACAGATGTTATTTTCAGATGAAGGTGCAGTTTTTATAAGTATATTTCATAATAAAATCACAGATATAAAAGAGATCATCAATTTCAAGATTTACCAGCAAATAGTTTGGAAGATAATATGAAAAATTTTAGAGATTTTAGAAAATGTGGGAAATACTGGCAGTCGACTGGATCCTTTATTCTGCATTGTTGATCATCGAGTCAAAGTAATTATAAAAATCAGACTGTATTTTATTAAACTGCTGAAGAAAATGTAAACTAGTTGGAAGTGGCATTTAGCCTTAAGGCAAATTGCATGAACTTACTGAAATGTGTAATAATTGACTTAATCAACTGAAACTGAGATTTAGGTATTTAGGTAAAATTATTTTACTGTTTATTTTGCAGATAACGTTTTTGATTAAGATTTCTTATCAAATATTCTCGAACATATTTAAATTAACTGAAATTATATTATTTAGAGTGCACAAATAGCACATATGTGCCTAAAATTGTACTTTATTACTCGAATTTTTATGAATCAACCAATTTTTAGACTGTTTACTGCAAGAACTTTATCGTCATGTTAAATTTCATAAAAAACATGGAAATATTCTTTTTTAAACAAGCTTAATAAATTATTTTGAGAATATTAAGGAAATACTGGCATTATTTTATATATCATGTTTGTAGTTTTTGATAATATTTAATGATTCAATTTAATATTTTAAATTTAAATTTAATGATTCAAATTTTATGGTAGCATTTTTCACACAATTAGAGAAGTTCTGTAGACTGCTCACTTATTTTTTTTAATTCCAAAGTAATTTCTAATCAAATTCCATATCAAATTTATTTAAATGGCTTTTAAATTTGTAAAATTCAAATTTAGACAAAAGCAACTTTTGGCACAAATTTTGACTATCAATTTTTTTCAAATTTGAATACATTTTCAAATTTAAATGACCGTTACATTTTAGTAAATTGTTTAGGATCATGATATTATGAAAAATAATATATTAAAAAGTTTTTTTTTAAATTGTTTCGACGTTTTTCATGAAAATTAACATGGCAATAAAGTTTATGCACTAAACAGCCTTATGAAACTTGATTAAGTTATATAAATTAATTAATATTTGAAATAATAAGCTGCAATTTTAGAACATATAAGCACGTGGTCTGTGCGCCATATAGTGACAGTTAAATTTAAATGTGTTTGAAAGATATCAGTTGGAAATCGCAATGTTTAGATTTAATTGAAACCAAAACTTTATTTTTGAAATAAACAGTTGTAAATTCTATCCAAATATCTATTTCAGGAAGTTCATGCAACTTGCCTTTAGGCAAAGCGCCATTTTCAAGTTCATTCTTTTATCTCCATGTTATTTACATTCATTATTATTATCCATCCATGTTATTTACATTCTCTAGCACCGACCTGAAGGTGACGTCAGGTGCGACGTGTCAAAGTGTAAAACGTCAATTCATACAAATCATAGTGTAGTACAATTTTTGCATAGGTGATATTTTTATTTAGATAATTTTAGATTTTAAAGGGTTAATTGTGAAATAAATTTATTATATAATGTTAGATCTATTTACGATATTTAGTAAAGGGGGCATTGTGCTCTGGTGCTTTCAGAGCACTAGCCACATATTTGCACCATCTGTAAATGCACTTATTAGAAGTGTCATATTGCAGGTAAAAAATAAAACGTAAAACTTAATTCATGGAATTATGTTATATTCTATTTATCTTTTTAGGAGCGATCTGGAAAAAATACCTACGACCACGATTCCTTAACATTGCAATATAAATTAGACAATGAATTTGAGCTGGTGTTTGTTGTTGCCTTTCAGAAAATTTTGCAACTGTCATATGTTGATAAATTTTTAAATGATGTACATTTAGAGTTTAGAGATAAGTATAAGAATGACTTACAAAATAAAAGGTATTTTCAAGAATTTGACTTTGGTGCTTGTTATAACAGTATTCTGCGGGCGGCTGAAGAATGGGGTATGGTAAATTAGAAAGAAATATATAAAGTATATTATTAAAACCTGCGTTTGTTGTATGTAGTTATTTATTTCGTCAGGTCGGACTCAGGCTAAGTTACCTAAACAAATGCGTTCTTTTGAAGATTCTATGAAATCTAAAAAGACAGTTGCTTCAATGATTGAAAGAAAGGGCGAGGAAAAAAAAGACACCAAGAAGAATGGTAAGATAATATTATATCTAATATATTTTACATTTGAAATTTAACTTATGTGTATTTACCTTTTTTAGGTAAACAAAAGGGCAAAAATGTTTGTTTTGATGAAGAAGAATGTAAGATTTCATGACATCAAACTCTAAATTGTCGAAATTATATATTTTATGCTTTATTTATCATTTACAGTAAATACTAAAACTGTTATTGAACCGGTGCAAACAAATAATACAAAAAGTGACGATCCAAATGATATAATCATGCAAAATCGATTGAAACTTGCACAAAAAATGGGAGCATCTAAAAAGAAAGTTGAAAAAACGTGAGTTGATACTGATATAATTATTTGGTTAAAGATTATTAATTCAGATTTTTTGTTAAAATTAATAATTTTTTTTTTTTTTAAAGTAAATCTCCAAAAGCTGAGAAAGAAAAAGCCGGTAAAAAACCTAGAATTTGGGAACTAGGTGGAGGTGCTCAGGATTTACCAACACTTGATAGATCTAAAGATAAACCTGAAGACGCTAAAAGCAACTTTACACATTCTGCACCAGTAAGATTATTGATTTATAATTATTATTATTATTTATTAATATTTATATTTATATTATTGTAGTAATGTATTTAATAATATTTATATTATTATTGTAGATGGTTGGTCAAATGCAAGGAGGTATCCGTGATATAGAAATTGATTCAACTGATGATGAATCTTCTGAAGAAGATGTTGTTAATTCCAAAAACACTCCAAATGGTTATTCCAATAAAATGAACGGCCAGGCTAAAAAAAGTGGTGGAATGTTTTCTATGTTTAAAGGTAAGGTATTGTTTATAATTAGTTTTGAGTATTTTAACTAATTACATTATTTATATTCAAGGGTTGGTTGGATCTAAAAATTTGTCCAGAGACGATATGCAGCCTGCTTTGGATAAATTAAAGGACCATTTAATAGGAAAGAATGTTGCAGCTGATATTGCTTATAAACTTTGTGAGTCGGTGGCTGTGAAACTTGAGGGAAAGGTAAGTGAACTAGGATTTATACAATAATTGATAATTTATGCTTGAATTTCACAGAAAATTTAGAGTGATTAAAAGTAGATTTTGACTGAAATGATTTGCAGTTCCATTTTATTGTTAATGATTTTTTTTAATATATATATATTAGTGATGTGCCAAGTCGAATCAAGTGATTCGAATCATTCGAATCAAGCCTTTAACGACTTGATTCGAATCAGATTTTACTTGATTCGAATCAACTCGCATCAAGCCGCAAAATATTTACTGTGATAAAATATGTATTAACACAAATTTTTCATAAATATAAAATTTTTCATAAATATAAATATAAAAAAATGTTTTAATTTAATTCAATATTATAATAATATAAAAAATAAATATCATAAATATAAAAAATAAATAATGAATTAAATCATGCGAGCCACCCGACTTTAATATGCTTAAATGTATCAGCCAACTCCAATCGTCTTTGTGTGACTTTAACCGCATTCATCGACTAACTATATCATCCGACTTCATATGAGCCAACTCGAATCAAGCGGCGATATGAGTTATTCCGACTTCATGACTCAAACCGAATCAAGCGGCGATATGAGTTGTTCCGACTTCATATGAGCCAACTCGAATCAAGCAGCGATATGAGTTGTTCCGACTTCATGAGCCAAACCGAATCAAGCGGCGTTACGAGTTATTCCGACTTCAATTCTGATTCGAATCATCCCGACTTCAAGCCGTTCGAGCGATATGAGTTACGCGATACAATGCGTCGTCGTTCTTGCGTGTTTATTTATTTTACGGAGCGCTGAGAGCGATTTTATTCGTGAAATATCAATACCCAATTTTGATAATAATTAAGTGTTTTAGATTTTAAATGTTATCAGAATAAACCACTCGAAATTATGAAACGAGTTTCGGGAATCTTTCAATATAATTCTCTTTTGAAACAATTACTAAACACCAGAAAGTCAGTAAATAATATGTTAACTTCTGATTATGTAAGTAATGGCAAATTCACATTAATGAAATTAACTTTCAGCTCTCAGTTTAGATGCGATCCTTTACTGATTACATAGTAAAATAAACAATCGACCCATGATTCCAAATATTATTTTATATGCTTTAGTGATGCACAATTGTTTGGTAATCTATTATTGTAAATTAATTTGAAGATATGTTTTAGCCGTCCTCAAAATTACATCATTTTTAATAATTTTCAGAATATACTTTTTGATAGTGATTTATGTTTACAATTTCTACTTTGTCGGTTATATTGGTTAAACTGACAATTTTGATTATAAATTTGGATCACTTTTACTAAATTAATACATCCATCATTTTTTTGTCCATATATATACTTGATTCGAGTTGATTCGAATCATGATTCGAATCAGGTTTTTTTCTGATTCGAATCATTCGAATCGGGAATTTTTCGAGTCGGCACATCACTAATATATATATATAGATTTTGTTGTGTATAAATAGATATATAAATGTATATATGGATTTTTCATCGAAATTTCATATAAAAATGTAGGTTTTGTTGTGTATAAATGGATATATAAATGTATATATGGATTTTCCTTTGAAATCTCATATATAAATGTAGGTTTTGTTGTGGATATATAAATGTATATATGAACTTTCCTTTAAAATCTTAAATATAGATGTAGGTTTTCTTGTGTATAGTTGGTTATATAAATGTATGTATGGAATTTCCTTTATAATATCATATATAAATGTAGGTTTCGTTGTGTATAATTGGATATATAATTGTATATATAGATTTTCCTTTACAATCTCATATATAAATGTAGGTTTTGTTGTGTATAAATGGATATATGAATGCATATATGGAATTTCCTCTGAAATCTCATATATAAATGTAGTTTTTGTTGTGTATGGTTGGTTATATAAATGTATGTATGGATTTTCCTTTATAAATTCATATATAAATGTAGGTTTTGTTGTGTATAAATGTATATATGGGTTATCCTTTATAATTTCATATTTAAATATAGATTTTGTTGTGTATAAATGGATATATAAATGTATATATGGATTTTCCTATAAAATCTCACATATAAATGTAAATTTTGTTATTTATAATTTAATATATAAATGTATATATGGAATTTCTTTTGAAATCTCATATATAAATCTAGGTTTTGTTGTGTATAATTGGATATATAAATGTATATATGGAATTTCCTTTGAAATATCATATATAATCATAGGTATTTTCGAAATAAACAGTTGAATATTTTACTTAAATATCTGAATCTGAATTCTCATTGATAAAGTCGATTATTTACACATATCGCAAAGTTCATGCAACTTGCCTTAAGGCAAAATGCCCTTACAACTATTTATTTCCATTCTTTAGGTTTTGGGAACATTCGACACAATAGCTGCAACAGTTAAACTCACTTTACAAGAATCTTTAGTACAAATTTTATCACCAAAACGCCGTATCGATATACTGAGAGATTGCCTTGAAGCCAAATCTCAGGCTAGACCTTACGTGATGACTTTCTGTGGAGTAAACGGTGTCGGAAAATCAACAAACCTGGCTAAAATATGCTTCTGGTTAATTGAGAACAATTTGAGTGTTCTGATAGCCGCTTGTGACACATTTAGAGCAGGAGCTGTGGAGCAACTGAGGACCCATACGAGGCATTTGAATGCTTTGCATCCGATGGAGAAACATGGAAACAGGACCATGGTGCAGTTGTATGAAAAGGGATATGGTTAGTAATAGATAGTTGGTAATTGTATATAAATACTAGATGACCCAATAGACGTTGTCCTGTACCCATATCTACAATTTCTACTTAAAATAATAATTATTGTTTTTTAAATTGCTCTTCACGCCCAAAATGCATATACATTTATAATATGAGCGATGTTAAATGTAGAACTGCTTTAAATAAAATGATGAGTCTCAATTCCCACATTATATTGGAAATTGAAGTCTTTTAAACAGTATAACATAACGATAACCAAAACATAACACTGGTACTTCATGTTGGATTAAATCAAATTAATTATTTATTATTTAAGATATCCAAAATTGCATCTTAAACTTCTCCTAATTGATATCGTGATAGCCGAATTGTATGTATTCATCTTTACTTTCCCATTTGTTGATATAAAGTGAAATTTTTACGAAATTTAAAAATATTGTGGAAGGATTAGTAAAAGATGCAAAGAAATATATAATGTATATATATATATATATATATATATATATATATATATATATATATGTAATATTGAAAAAAGACTATATTGAAAATTTAATATCCAAATCTTGTGTTGGCGCCCCCTAAGTAGTGCGCTCGTATTTTTCGCATGCATCGCATTAAAGGTAGGACCGGCTCTGATTAATACCAAATTTCATATTTTAAGTGAATTAATTTGCCATATTTGTTCATATGTGTATGATTCAATCTGCCATACATATACTGTATTTTATATTATTTTAATTTTTGGCACATGTCAGCTGCTCTTTGACAATAATAATGTAGACATTTCATTTTTCTTATTCATAATCATAAATTTGTTATACATATTTTAATATTGTCTAGGTTCATATGTAAATTGAAATTTTTGGCAGATGATAGTTTTCCTTTGTTTTCAATGCAAACAATGACATGTCGTTTTTTGCAATTTTCTCCATTCATTCTAAAATATTGCACATTTATCCCAGTACTTTATAATCACATAAATCCTAGAAAATTTCCTTAACAAACTTCAGAAAGATTTATCAAAATCCGCATAATCGTTTAGGAGGATTATACAGTGAGTGCTTGTAATTTAATATGAACTTTATATGATAGCAATAAAGCTCAAATTGATTCTACTATTGATTTTAGTTGGAAAACGTTTGTATGTGAAAAACAAAAGGGCTGATTTTAGGGTTTTCTTGGCAATTATTCGATTTTTTCTCGTCGTAAGAACCATCCTTGGACATCAACGAACATTTAAAAAAAAAATGGTCCAAATTAGTTCAGGCGTTGTTGAGTTATGCGCTTACCAACACATTTTGCGATTCATTTTTATATATAAGATTATCATTTGTTTTATTTTAGGAAAAGATGCTGCCGGTATAGCAAACGAAGCCATCCGCTTTGCTAAAGACTCCCACATCGATGTGGTTCTTGTGGACACTGCTGGTCGGATGCAAGACAACGAACCATTAATGAGAGCCCTAGCCAAATTGATCAAAGTCAACGAGCCCGATTTGGTGTTATTCGTCGGCGAAGCACTTGTAGGTAACGAAGCAGTTGATCAATTAGTCAAATTCAATCAAGCCTTAGCTGATTATTCCTCAAATGTAAACCCCCATATCATTGACGGCATTGTATTGACCAAATTTGATACTATTGATGACAAAGTCGGAGCAGCGATATCTATGACATATATTACTGGGCAACCCATTGTTTTCGTTGGTACAGGACAGACTTACACGGATCTTAAGAAATTAAATGCTAAGGCTGTTGTTCATGCCTTGATGAAATAATTATGAATATTTATGTCCTGCTGTTGTAAACCGTTGTATAAATAAAAGGTTTTAATATACTGGCACAATTTTGGGAAATTTAAAAGATATCTTTCATTGCTCTATTGCCTTGTATATATATATAAATTTTGTGTGAATGTTGTATCCGAATACTATTCGGAAAGTTTTGTGGTGTATAAATGAATATATAAATGTATATATGGAATTTCCTTTGAAATCTCGTATATAAATGTAGGTTTTGTTGTGTATAAATGGATATATAAATTTATATATGGATTTTTCTTTGAAATCTTATAGATAAATGTAGGTTTTGTTGTGAATAATTAGATTTATAAATGTATACATGGATTTTCCTTTTATATTTCGTATATAAATGTAGGTTTCGATGTGTCTAAATGAATATATAAATGTATATATGGATTTTCCTTTGAAATCTCATATATATAATCATAGGCTTTGTTGTGTATAAATAGATATATAAATGTATATATTGATTTGCCATCGGAATCTCATATATAAATGTAGGTTTTGTTGTGTATAAATGATGTGTATATAAATGTATATATGGATTTTTCCTTGAAATCTCATATATAAAAGTAGGTTTTGTTGTGTATAAATGAATGTATAAATGTATATATGGATTTTTCATCAAAATCTCATATATAATCTAAGGTTTTGTTGTGTATAAATGGAAATATAAATGTATATATGGATTTTTCCTTGAAATCTCATATATAATCATAGGTTTTTTGTGTATAAATGGATATATAAACGTATATATGGATTTTTCATCAAAATCTCATATATAATCATAGGTTTTGTTGTGTATAAATGTATATATGGATTTTTATCAAAATCTCATATATAGTCATAGGTTTTGTTGTGTATAAATGGATATATAATGTATATTGGGATTTTCCTTTATTATTTCATATATAAATGTAGGTTTTGTTGAATATAAATGGATATATAAATGTATATATGGATTTTTCTTTGAAATCTCATATATAAATATAGGATTTGATGTATTTAAATGTATATATGGATTTTATATCAACATCTCGTATATAATCATAGGTTTTGTTGTGTATAAATGTATATATGAATATTTCTTTGAAATCTCATATAAATGTAGGTTTCGATGTGTTTAAATGGATATATAAATGTATATATTGATTTTTCTATTAAATCTCATATATAAATGTATGTTTTGTTGCATATAATTGGATATATAAATGATTTGCCATGGAATCTCTTATATAAATGTAGTTTTCATTGTGTATAAATGGATATATAAATGTATATATGGATTTTCCATTGAAATCTCATATATAAAATTAGGTATCGATGTGCATAAATGAATATATAAATGTATATATGGATTTTCATTCAAAATCTCATATATAAATGTAGGTTTTGTTGTGTATAAATGGATATATGAATGTATATATGGATTTTTCCATGAAATCTCCTATATAATCATAGGTTTTGTTGCGTATAAATGGAATATATAAATGTATATATGGATTTCCCTTTGAAATCTTATATATAATCATAGGTTTTGTTCTGTATAAATGGATATATAAATGCATATATGAATTCTCCTTTGAAATCTCATATATAAATGTAGGTTTTGTTGTGTTTAAATGGATATATAAATTTATATATTGATTTTCTATCGGAATCTCATATATAAATGTAGGTTTCGATGTGCATAAATGGATATATTGATTTTTCATCGGAATCTCAAATATAAATGTAGGTTTTGTTTTGTATAAATGGATATATAAATGTATAAATGGATTTTCCATGGAAATCTCATATATAATCATAGATTTTGTTGTGTATAAATGGATATATAAATGCATACATGGATTTTCCATTGAATTTGGAAGCATATGATAGTACAGAAATGTATAAGATATAATTTGCACACTACAACCATCAGTATACAGTAATAAATTAAAATAATGTTTGAGATCCATTAGAGGCAAATTCAAATTATGTATTAACATGGAATAATGAAAATATTTAAAAATTCTATATTTAGTCTACTACTTCTTTTCTCATGAAGTTATTAACTTTACAAGATTTTACTTATTTATTTTAACAAATGATTTGGAGTTTAACCATTTGATTTTGTACAAATTTATGCATTTTTATTTGTGGAGCTGATATCTGTGGATATTGTCAACTAATATTGTACAAAATTATTAAATTCCTAGAAATTTTGCTAGTGCATTTGTGAATTTATATGCAGTGCAGTGATAAGTTAACAGGTTAAATATTTTTCATTCAAATTAAATACCTGAAATAAAACTACATCTCAACTTTCTATTAAATACAATAATAAAATAGAATAATTATTTATATTTTATTATCATAAAGATTATTTTACATTTATTCAACATCTTCATCATCATCATCGTCTTGTGATGAGATCTGGAAGTACCTCAATTCATAGGAGTCCTTGCCACCATCGACAACACGGATCCAATCGCGTAAGTTGTTCTTTTTCAAATACTTCTTTGTCAAGTATTTAAGGCACCTTTTCGAGAAGGGGATATCAGAGATGACAGACACTTTCATTTTTTGGCACTCCAACGAGACGTTGTTACCAAAGTTGTTGGTCTTTCCGTTGACCTTTATCCTCTCTTGCAAGTATTTTTTGAAGTTCTGTACATCCATAATGTTGTCTTCGACGGGGGTGGTGCAGTCGACGGTAAATTTAAGAGATACCTTCTTTTTCTTCAATCCCTTTCCGCGAAGTTGTTGTTTTTTGCCAGTTTGGACTGGGCCTTTCTTTGCTGCTACTTTCGAAGCCATTTTCAGCACGTGTTTTTTTTAATCAGCCGGTGATTGAAGTAGAGCAGCTGTGCAGTCCTACAAATATTCACAAAACATTAGTAAAAATAATCACACCTGGTAATAAAAAATAGTTAGAAGTATCCTTGGCGTAAACTGTGTACTGAAAATATGTTAACCACAAAACTTGCAGTGACATTCGAAGTGAGAATAAACAAAGTTATTCAACACAATATCAACATAGTAATATTTTTACGTAAAATAGCATAAAAAGTATATTTTTGAATATAAAACAACAGGGTAATTGATATTTACGTACTTTTACAGCCACAAAGAAATAATTCCCATGCGAACACGTATAAATTCACAAGGCATAGAGAGGGAAGCGGGGCGAGCAGAAGGCAAGTTGATCGTGAT
>NW_020539727.1:15290645-15305577 GCF_003426905.1 Ctenocephalides felis | reverse complement strand
TGTAAACGTCAATTCATACAAATCATAGTGTAGTACAATTTTGCATAGGTGATATTTTTATTTAGATAATTTTAGATTTTAAAGGGTTAATTGTGAAATAAATTTATTATAAAATGTTAGATCTATTTACAATATTTAGTAAAGGGGGCATAGTGCTCTGGTGCTTTCAGAGCACTAGCCACATATTTGCACCATCTGTAAATGCACTTATTAGAAGTGTCATATTGCAGGTAAAAATGTAAAGGACTCATGTAATAAATTATGTTATATTTAATATATCTTTTTTTAGGAGCGATCTGGAAAAAATACCTACGACCACGATTCCTTAACATTGCAATATAAATTAGACAATGAATTTGAGCTGGTGTTTGTGGTTGCCTTTCAGAAAATTTTGCAACTGTCATACGTAGATAAATTTTTAAATGATGTACATTTAGAGTTTAGAGATAAGTATAAGAATGACTTACAAAATAAAAGGTATTTTCAAGAATTTGACTTTGGTGCTTGTTATAACAGTATTCTGCGGGCGGCTGAAGAATGGGGTATGGTAAATTAGAAAGAAATATATAAAGTATATTATTAAAACCTGCGTTTGTTGTATGTAGTTATTTATTTCATCAGGTCGGACTCAGGCTAAGTTACCTAAACAAATGCGTTCTTTTGAAGATTCTATGAAATCTAAAAAGACAGTTGCTTCAATGATTGAAAGAAAGGGCGAGGAAAAAAAAGACACCAAGAAGAATGGTAAGATAATATTATATCTAATATATTTTACATTTGAAATTTAACTTATGTGTATTTACCTCTTTTAGGTAAACAAAAGGGCAAAAATGTTTGTTTTGATGAAGAAGAATGTAAGATTTTATGACATTAAGCTTTAAAATATCCGAAATATGTATTTTTTACTTTATTTATCATTTACAGTAAATACTAAAACTGTTAGTGAACCGGTGCAAACAAATAATACAAAAAGTGACGATCCAAATGATATAATCATGCAAAATCGATTGAAACTTGCACAAAAAATGGGAGCATCTAAAAAGAAAGTTGAAAAAACGTGAGTAGATACTGAAATATTTCTTTGGTTAAAGATTATTAATCTGATTTTTTGTTAAAGTAAATCTCCAAAGGCTGAGAAAGAAAAGGCCGGTAAAAAACCTAGAATTTGGGAACTTGGTGGAGGTGCTCAGGATTTACCAACACTTGATAGATCTAAAGATAAACCGGAAGATGCTAAAAGCAACTTTACACATTCTGCACCAGTAAGATTATTCATATATAATTATTATTGTTATTTAATAATGATTTTATTTATATATATATATATATATATATATATATATATTATAATTTATTTATATATATATTATTATTATTATTATTGTAGATGGTTGGTCAAATGCAAGGAGGTATCCGTGATATAGAAATTGATTCAACTGATGATGAATCTTCTGAAGAAGATGTTGTTAATTCCAAAAACACTCCAAATGGTTATTCTAATAAAATGAACGGCCAGGCTAAAAAAAGTGGTGGAATGTTTTCTATGTTTAAAGGTAAGATATTGTTTATAATTAGTTTTGAGTATTTTAAGTAATTGAATTATTTTTATTTAAGGTTTGGTTGGATCTAAAAATTTGTCCAGAGATGATATGCGGCCTGCTTTGGATAAATTAAAGGACCATTTGATAGGAAAAAATGTTGCAGCTGATATTGCTTATAAACTTTGTGAGTCGGTGGCTGTGAAACTTGAGGGAAAGGTAAGTGAACTAGGATTTATACAATAATTGATAATTTATGCTTGAATTTAACAGAAAATTTAGATTGATAAAAGTAAATTTTGACTGAAATGATTTGCAGTTCCATTTTATTGTTAATGATTTTTTTTAATATATATATATATATATATATATATATATAGATTTTGTTGTGTATAAATAGATATATAAATGTATATATGGATTTTTCATCGAAATTTCATATAAAAATGTAGGTTTTGTTGTGTATAAATGGATATATAAATGTATATACGATTTTCCTTTATAATTCATATAAAAATGTAGGTTTTGTTGTGTATAATTGGATATATAAATGTATATATGGAATTTCCTTTGAAATCTTATATATAAATGTAGGTTTTGTTGTGTATAAATGGATATATAAATGTATATATGGATTTTCCTTTGAAATCTCATATATAAATGTAGGTTTTGTTGTGGATATATAAATGTATATATGAACTTTCCTTTAAAATCTTAAATATAGATGTAGGTTTTCTTGTGTATAGTTGGTTATATAAATGTATGTATGGAATTTCCTTTATAATATCATATATAAATGTAGGTTTCGTTGTGTATAATTGGATATATAATTGTATATATAGATTTTCCTTTACAATCTCATATATAAATGTAGGTTTTGTTGTGTATAAATGGTTATATAAATGTATGTATGGATTTTCCTTTATAATTTCATATATATAAATATAGGTTTTGTTGTGTATAAATGGATATATAAATGTATATATGATATTTTCTTTAAAATCTCGTATATAGATGTAGGTTTTCTTGGGTATGGTCGGTTATATAAATGTATGTATGGATTTTCCTTTATAATTTCATATATAAATGTAGATTTTCTTGTGTATAGTTGGTTATATAAATGTATGTATGGATTTTGCTTTATAATTTCATATATAAATGTAGATTTTCTTGTGTATAGTTGGTTATATAAATGTATGTATGGATTTTGCTTTATAATTTCATATATAAATGTAGGTTTTGTTGTATATAATTGGATATATAAATGTATATATGGATTTTCCTTTGAAATCTCATATATAAATGTAGGTTTTGTTGTGTATAAATGGATATATATAAGTGTATATATGAACTTTCCTTTCAAATTTCATATATAAATGTATGTTTTGTTGTGTATAAATGGATATATAAATGTGTATATGAACTTTCCTTTAAAATCTCATATTTAAATGTAGGTTTTGTTGTGCATAAATGGATATTTAAATGTATAAATAAATTTTCTTTTTAAATCTCATATATAATCATAGGTATTTTCGAAATAAACAGTTAAATATTTTACTTAAATATCTGAATCTGAATTCTCATTTATAACGTCGATTATTTACACGTATCAGGGAAGTTCATGCAACTTGCCTTAAGGCAAAATGCCCTTACAACTATTTATTTTCATTCTTTAGGTTTTGGGAACATTCGACACAATAGCTGCAACAGTTAAACTCACTTTACAAGAATCTTTAGTACAAATTTTATCACCCAAACGCCGTATCGATATATTGAGAGATTGCCTTGAAGCCAAATCTCAGGCTAGACCTTACGTGATGACTTTCTGTGGAGTCAACGGTGTCGGAAAATCAACAAACCTGGCTAAAATATGCTTCTGGTTAATTGAGAACAATTTGAGTGTTCTGATAGCCGCATGTGACACATTTAGAGCAGGAGCTGTGGAGCAATTGAGGACCCATACGAGACACTTGAATGCTCTGCATCCGATGGAGAAACATGGAAACAGAACCATGGTGCAGTTGTATGAAAAGGGATATGGTTAGTAATAGATAGTTGGTAATTGTATATAAATACTAGATGACCCAATAGACGTTGTCCTGTACCCATATCTACAATTTCTTAATATAATATACTAAAAATAATAATTATTGTTTTTTAAATTGCTCTTCACGCCCAAAATGCATATACATTTATAATATGAGCGATGTTAAATGTAGAACTGCTTTAAATAAAATGATGAGTCTCAATTCCCACATTATATTGGAAATTGAAGTCTTTTAAACAGTATAACATAACGATAACCAAAACATAACACTGGTACTTCATGTTGGATTAAATCAAATTAATTATTTATTATTTAAGATATCCAAAATTGCATCTTAAACTTCTCCTAATTGATATCGTGATAGCCGAATTGTATGTATTCATCTTTACTTTCCCATTTGTTGATATAAAGTGAAATTTTTACGAAATTTAAAAATATTGTGGAAGGATTAGTAAAAGATGCAAAGAAATATATAATGTATATATATATATATATATATATATATATATATATATATATGAGTAAGTTCTTCAAGGGCATACATCAAATAAAAGGCAAAGATTTAGAAGTTAATCTTTAATTTTTCCAAACGTTTCGACATAGTATTTTATGTCATCATCAGTGGATATAAATATGGTCTTACATCAGTAGCTAGCGCAAGGAACACAATTTTGCACTATCATATAAACATTAACTTGTTTTTTTTTTTTAAATTAATTTGTTGAACAGAGTATAGCAAAATATTTGTGAAATATATAATATATTTTGCACAGAGAACGTAGTTTATGTGACAGAGCCCGAGGCTGTAGTCTGTAGTTGACTACAGCCTCGGGCTCTGTCACATAAACTACGTTCTCTGTGCAAATATATTATATATTTCACAAATATTTTGCTATACTCTGTTCAACAAATTAATTTAAAAAAAAAAAACAAGTTAATGTTTATATGATAGTGCAAAATTGTGTTCCTTGCGCTAGCTACTGATGTAAGACCATATTTATATCCACTGATGATGACATAAAATACTATGTCGAAACGTTTGGAAAAATTAAAGATTAACTTCTAAATCTTTGCCTTTTATTTGATGTATGCCCTTGAAGAACTTACTCATATTTCTCAACATCAAAATTAACTACTTTAATATATATATATATATATATATATATATATATATAATATTGAAAAAAGACTATATTGAAAATTTAATATCCGAATCTTGTGTTGGCGCCCCCTAAGTAGTGCGCTCGTATTTTTCGCATGCATCGCATTAAAGGTAGGACCGGCTCTGATTAATACCAAATTTCATATTTTAAGTGAATTAATTTGCCATATTTGTTCATATGTGTATGATTCAATCTGCCATACATATACTGTATTTTATATTATTTTAATTTTTGGCACATGTCAGCTGCTCTTTGACAATAATAATGTAGACATTTCATTTTTCTTATTCATAATCATAAATTTGTTATACATATTTTAATATTGTCTAGGTTCATATGTAAATTGAAATTTTTGGCAGATGATAGTTTTCCTTTGTTTTCAATGCAAACAATGACATGTCGTTTTTTGCAATTTTCTCCATTCATTTCTAAAATATTGCACATTTATCCCAGTACTTTATAATCACATAAATCCTAGAAAATTTCCTTAACAAACTTCAGAAAGATTTATCAAAATCCGCATAATCGTTTAGGAGGATTATACAGTGAGTGCTTGTAATTTAATATGAACTTTATATGATAGCAATAAAGCTCAAATTGATTCTACTATTGATTTTAGTTGGAAAACGTTTGTATGTGAAAAACAAAAGGGCTGATTTTAGGGTTTTCTTGGCAATTATTCGATTTTTTCTCGTCGTAAGAACCATCCTTGGACATCAACGAACATTTAAAAAAAAAATGGTCCAAATTAGTTCAGGCGTTGTTGAGTTATGCGCTTACCAACACATTTTGCGATTCATTTTTATATATAAGATTATCATTTGTTTTATTTTAGGAAAAGATGCAGCCGGTATAGCAAACGAAGCAATCCGCTTTGCTAAAGACTCCCACATCGATGTGGTTCTTGTGGACACTGCTGGTCGGATGCAAGACAACGAACCATTAATGAGAGCCCTAGCCAAATTGATCAAAGTCAACGAGCCCGATTTGGTGTTATTCGTCGGCGAAGCACTTGTAGGTAACGAAGCAGTTGATCAATTAGTCAAATTCAATCAAGCCTTAGCTGATTATTCCTCAAACGTAAACCCCCATATCATTGACGGCATTGTATTGACCAAATTTGATACTATTGATGACAAAGTCGGAGCAGCGATATCTATGACATATATTACTGGGCAACCCATTGTTTTCGTTGGTACAGGACAGACTTACACGGATCTTAAGAAATTAAATGCAAAGGCTGTTGTTCATGCCTTGATGAAATAATTATGAATATTTATGTCCTGTTGTTGTAAACCACTGTATAAATAAAAGGTTTTAATATACTGGCACTGAGGGAAATTTAAAAGATTTCATTTATTGCTCTATTACATCGTATATATATAAAATTAGTGTGAATGTAGTATCTGAATACTATTCGTAAAGTTTTGTGGTGTATAAATGAATATATAAATGTATATATGGATTTTTCCTTGGAATATCATATATAATCCTAGGTTTTGTTGTGTATAAATGGATATATAAATGTATATATGGATTTTTCATCAAAATCTCATATATAAATGTAGGTTTTGTTGTGTATAAAGGGATATATAAATGTATATATGGATTATTCTTTAAAATCTCATATATAAATGTAGGTTTTGTTGTGTTTAAATAGATATATAAATGTATATATTGATTTTCCTTTGACATCTCATATATAATTGCATGTTTTGTTGTGTATTAATGGATATATAAATGTATATATGAATTTTTCATCAAAATCTCATATATAAATGTAGGTTTTGTTGTGTATACATGAATATATGAATGTATATACAGATTTTTCATCAAAATCTCATATATAATCATAGGTTTTGTTGTGTATAAATGGATATATAAATGTATATATGGTTTTTCCTTTGAAATCTCATATATAAATGTAGGTTTTGTTGTGTATAAATGGTTATATAAATGTATATATGGATTTTCCTTTAAAGTCTCATATATAAATGTAGGTTTTGTTGTGCATAAATGGATACCTAAATGTATATAGATTTTTCTTTGAAAACTCATATATAAATGTAGGTCTTGTGTATAAATGGATATATAATTGTATATATTGATTTTCCATTAGAATCTCATATATAAATGTAGGTTTTGTTGTGTATAAATGGATATATAAATATATATATATGGATTATCCTATATTATTTCATATATAAATGTAGGTTTTGTTGCGTATAAATGGATATATAAATGTACATATGGATTTTCTTAGAAATTTTATATATAAATATAGGTTTTGTAGTGAATAAATGTATATATGGGTTTTCCATTGAAATATGGAATAATGATAGTACAAAAATGTATAAGATATAATTTGCACTTAACACTACAACCATCAGTATACAGTAATAAAATAAAATAATATTCAAGATCCATTAGAGGTAAATTCAAATTCTGCATTACCATGGAATAATGAAAATATTTAAAAATTCTACATTTAGTTTACATTTTCTTTTCTCATGAAGTTTTTAACTTCACAAGATTTTACTTATTTATTTTAACAAATGATTTTGAATTCAACCATTTGATTTTGTACAAATTTATGCATTTTTATTTGTGGAGCTGATATCTGTGGATATTGTCAACTAATATTGTACAAAATTATTAAATTCCTAGAAATTTAACTAGTGCATTTGTGAAATTAAATGTAGTGCAGTGACAAGTTAACAGGTTACAATTTATTCATTCAAATTAAATACCTGAAATAAAACTACAACACAAGTTTCTATTAAATACAATAATAAAATAGAATAATTATTTATATTTTATTATCATAAAGATTATTTTACATTTATTCAACATCTTCATCATCATCATCGTCTTGTGATGAGATCTGGAAGTACCTCAATTCATAGGAGTCCTTGCCACCATCGACAACACGGATCCAATCACGTAAGTTGTTCTTTTTCAAATACTTCTTTGTCAAGTATTTAAGGCACCTTTTCGAGAAGGGGATATCAGAGATGACAGACACTTTCATTTTTTGGCACTCCAACGAAACGTTGTTACCAAAGTTGTTGGTCTTTCCGTTGACCTTTATCCTCTCTTGCAAGTATTTTTTGAAGTTCTGTACATCCATAATGTTGTCTTCGACGGGGGTGGTGCAGTCGACGGTAAATTTAAGAGATACCTTCTTTTTCTTCAATCCCTTTCCGCGAAGTTGTTGTTTTTTGCCAGTTTGGACTGGGCCTTTCTTTGCTGCTACTTTCGAAGCCATTTCCACGTGTTTTTTTTAATCAGCCGGTGATTGAAGTAGAGCAGCTGTGCAGTCCTACAAATATTCACAAAACATTAGTAAAAATAATCACACCTGGTAATAAAAAATAGTAGAAGTATCCTTGGCATAAAGTGTGTACTGAAAATATGTTAACCACAAAACTTGCAGTGACATTCGAGGTGAGAATAAACAAAGTTATTCAACACAATATCAACATAGTAATATTTTTACGTAAAATAGCATAAAAAGTATATTTTTGAATATAAAACAACAGGGTAATTGATATTTACGTACTTTTACAGCCACAAAGAAATAATTCCCATGCGAACACGTATAAATTCACAAGGCATAGAGAGGGAAGCCGGGGCGAGCAGAAGGCAAGTTGATCGTGATTGAAGTTCGTGCGAAAGCGACAGTTTCCGCTCATGAATATGTGGCGCTAATTTCAAAATTGAAAATAAAAGGTAAAGATAGTTTAAAATTACATAAAACCTTTCGTTGAAATTTAATAGTTCTAATAAATGTTTAATATTATTCACATATATCAATGTGATATAATGACCTTTTGAAACTTGATAGAACCGGAATGATAAACTATTCAATTTGGCACTATTTTTAAAATTATAAATAGATAGTAGTTTAAAATTATATAAAAACTTTTTGTTAAATTACATTAGTTCCAATAATGTTTTAAAGTTATATTTAACATCTTTCATAAAATTTGCCTCACCGTTTTCTTCAAAAATTCTCAAGTTTTTTTTATATTTTATGTTAAATTTTGCAAATAATTATAAAGAAATAAGGGAGTGCACAGTTTTTTTGGTATTTTTTATCCATTGTTAATTTTAGATTACATTTTTGCTATAAGAATGTTTATGCTCAATAATTGTTATTTGTTATTACATATTTATATATGAGATTTAGATGAAAAATCCATATATATATATATATATATATATATATATATATATATATAAATACACAACAAAACCTATGATTATATATGAGATTTCAAAGGAAAATCCATATATACATTTATACATAATAAAACCTACATTTATATATGAGAATTTGATGGAAAATCCATATATACATTTATATATGCATTTAAACACAACAAAACCTTCATTTAATTATGAGATTTCAAGGAAAAATCCATATATGCATTTATATATGCATTTATACACAACAAAACCTATGATTATATATGAGATTTCAGAGAAAAATCCATATATACATTTATATATTCATTTATACCAACAAAACCTACATTTATATATTAGATTTCAAAGGAAAATCCAAATATACATTTGTATATCCATTTATACACAACAAAACATATAATATATGAGATTTTAAAAGGAAATCCATATATACATTTATATATCTATTTATACACTTCAAAACCTATGATTATATATGAGATTTTAAAGGGAAATCCATATATACATCTATATATCCATTTATTCACAACAAAACCTACATTTATATATGAGTTTTCGATGGAAAATTCATATATACATTTATATATCCATTTATACATAACAAAACCTACATTTATATATGAGATTTCAAAGGAAAATCCATATATACATTTATATATCCATTTATACACAACAAAACTTACATTTATATATGAAAACTTCTAAATAATACCATCATTATTTTTTAAATAAAAAAATCATTGTTAACTTCACAAAATACTATATAAAAATTGATAAATACTGATCAATTTTAAAACTAAAAATTTAAATAACTTAATTCTATAAAGTTTTCAATCTATATGATTTCATTTTAAGATTTCATATTAATAAATAAAAATTTCTTGAACAAAATGCTAATTATTATATAATACATTACAGAAATAACAATGATTTTTGATTCATTACAAAATATTTATTTGTTAATTAAAGACGATTAAATTATTGCTTCATTATAAAACATATACATACAATCTAAATCAAATTATCTTTAATTAATAAAGATTTTGTAGTCAAACAAAAATCATTTTTCTATATATATATATATATATATATATATATATAATTCAGTTAATAAATAATAGACATTAAAAATTTCTTTCAATTACATTTACATAACGAAAACACACCGGTTATGTAATAATATAATTTATTAATATAATTCCATTTCTACTGTACATTTTCATTTAATTATCACGCAACATTCCTTTACTTTCCTTCAGATTTTAGAGCAGATGGCTGAGGCAAGCGATACTTTGCCATTTCAATTTCAGCTTGGAAATAACTGCTCCTGTCATAACAAAAATATTCCTTTACTTTATACTCATTCTTGGAGTCGTTGGGACCAATGGGGCCTTCTCTTTTTAGAATGATTTGAGAACTTAGACCGGTCACATTCTGAAGGGGGACCGATTGGGTTGATTGAGATGATTGTTGAGGTGATTGATTAGAAGAACTGTGTGTTCCATTTCGTAAAGCTGCAGAACTTGATAGGTTTTTCTTCAAAACGTTTACTATTTGTCGAGAAGTCATTTTCACTGCGCTGTAAGTAATAAGGCAGATATTAGTTACTTTATTTTTAATATTTGTGGTTATTTTTATTCACCTTTAGGTTTGACACTTCTACGTTCTGGTATAGATGGCACGTTAGGATCGTCGCGCGCTCTCGATATTTATCCTGGACAAAATGAATGCCTGATTTTAAAATATTATCAAGGATAATGTTTATTAATATATTTATTAAATATTTTCATTAACATTCGATTATAATTGACAAAAAGTGCGCGATTGAAGTAGGAATCTTCTTATGCTTGTGTTCGAGATGACAATTAAGTTAAAAATTAGTATTTAGTGGCATTTTGCCTTGAATCAATTGAAAAATTATAATTTGATTTGTTTGTAATCTACCAATCGCGTCAAATTCACTCAATTGATGTCTGTCATCGGCCAATGACAAATCAGCATTTACGGACGTCAGGCGTAACGGATTTCCGTCCTATTGTCAATCATATTTTAGAATTACTTCCTGGCGCCTACAGAAGTTTTACTTCAAAAATTCATAGAAAATTGAATTATCTGCAATAATTTCTGCAGAAACTTACATATAAATTTCTCTTGAATCAATATATAGATTTAATATTGATTTGGCTTAAGGCAAAATGTCACTTACAACTTTTCAACTAGTCGTGGTTGTGTATACGTTTATAGTTAAATATTCAGTATTCAGTTTCACATAAAGATTCAGTACAATGTTCCTATATCAATATTGAAAAATAAGCAATAAAAATAATATTGAACAATTAGCTAGATATTTAATATTTAACCAAATTTTATCCCATTTTGTATATTGGCGACAAAAGTTATCCATGCGCGAATACCTTTAACGGACGACATGTTTTCAAATTCGAACTGTTGCTCCTTTTTGACAAATTTGATTCTTGTAAAAATATTTAATTATGTAAATATTAGTTATTACTACGTATATAAATAACCCAGGAAAATTTATTAAACTTATCTTAACATTCTCATATAAATTCAATTATATTCAAATAAAAACGTATGTAAATATTACACTTTTGATTGGTTATGTATGGATTTAACAATTTGTGAATTTATATTCATATCTGTGATAAAATTTATGTGTGCAAATATTTACATTCCATTCTGTGCCTTTCAAAACAATAATTTTCAAGTGTAGTTTATGATTAGATAATGAAATTTGTATAATTTCATTTTATCGTGACGTAAAACGTCTGGAACTAAATCTTATCACAACCATCAGCAGCAAAATTTATTTAATTTCGTGGCCAATATAAAAACAATGTCGGATATTATTGTTTTGGGATCCTGTAGTGTAGATTTCACTTGGTAAGAGCAAAAAATATATTTGTTTTTGAATATTTATTTATATAAATTATAATTTTATGTTAAAGTTTTGCTGCAAGGCTTCCAAAAGCGGGTGAAACTATTCATGGCAAAAAATTTATGACCAGTTTTGGAGGCAAAGGCGCCAATCAATGTGTTTCTGCTGCCAAATTAGGTGGAAAAACTGCACTAATAGCAAATGTAAGATTATAGACATAATAGTTATTTATGTAAGAATTTATTAAGTTCTTTCTTATCCTTTACCCAGCTTGGGAATGACAAATGGGGCATCGAATACAAAACGTATTTAGAAAAATTAAGCATCAACACTGCACACGTTCATCTAAAATCAGATTATGATACTGGAATAGCCCATATATCCGTAGCAGAATCTGGTGAAAATCAAATAATTATTGTAGCCGGTGCAAATGGTAGTCTTACACCTGGACATGTGGAAACAATGAAAGATGTTTTGGATTCTGCTAAGATTTTAGTGTGCCAATTGGAGACACCCATAGATGCAACTCTGGCAGCTCTAAAACACTTTAAAGGAGTATGTATAAATAATATGGCAATAAAATGGAATAAACAGATATATAACATTTTTGCAGATATCTATTTAAATAAATGCTGCTCCAGCTCAACTTGTACATTAAAATTCGATGTATTTGTTGAAGTTGCCATCAATTTTTTGTGTGAACGAAGTAGAAGCATCTATTATATCAGGAATTGATGTTAGCAATGTAGAGTAAGTTTAACAATGATTAAATTAATAATTATATTTTTACTGTAATTATTTTGTTGCAGAGAAGCAAAAACAGCTGTTTCTATATTTTTGCAAAGGGGTTGCCGGACAATTATCATAACTCTGGGTGCAGAAGGGGCAGTTTTTGCCAGTCAAGAAAATCCAGTTCCAATTTTTGTTCCTGCAAAGAAAGTTGCTCCTCTTGATACAACGGTTTGTTTTTATTATTTTTTTTTATTTTTAAATTTCAATGCAAGAATATTTTATAACATGTTTCCAAATATTTAAATACAATTTAACAGATATTTTATTGATTTTTATCACGCTTCCTACCATGAAGGACCATATGTCTCTTTAAATTGCTTGGTTTAGTAAATTCCTTATTGCATATTTCACATTTGTAAGGACGCTTTCCATGATGAATCTGCAAATGTTCTTTAAGAGAACTTAATCGTTTGAATGTCTTATTGCATACATTGCATTCGTGAGGACGTGCTTCATTGTGCATCAGCATGTGATCTTTCAGATAACTTATATGTATGAAAGCCTTATTGCATGTACTGCACTTATGGGGAAGCTCACCATGATTGAGCATGTGTCTTTTCAGAGCACCTAAATGAGTGAATGTCTTATTGCATACATTGCACCCATGGGGGCGCTCACCACTGTGAACGAGCATGTGTACTTTAAGTACAGCTAAATGTGTAAATGTCTTCTTGCATTCATTACATTCATGGGGACGTTCATCGCTATGAATAGACATGTGTCGTTTCAGAGTACCTAATAGTTTAAATGTCTTCTTGCATATACTGCACTCATGGGGTCGCTCACCACTATGAGTGAACATGTGATTTTTCAGATTACCTGATTTTATAAATGTCTTATTGCATTCATTGCATTTATGTGGACGCTCACCACTGTGAATAACCATGTGAGTTTTCAAAACACTTGATTGTTTGAAAGTCTTTTGACAGATTTCACATTTAAAAGGACGTTCTTCGCTATGGTTAGGTATGTGATCGACCATATGCTTTGTTAGATGATGCGATTCTGCGAATGATTGATTACAAATGTCACAATCAAAAGACTCCTGTTTGACTTCATCTTCAATTGTCACCTCGGAATTCATAAATCTTTCTAAACAGGTACCATCGTCTTCAGAAAACGATTCAGATTTAACAATAGCATCAAAAACATCAAATTCATTCTTTTTTTCGCTTTTAATGTCTTTTACTGGATATTCTGGTGGTTCAATTTTAACTGCCTGATCATGCACTGACATAATTGTTTCTTGTGACAATTTTAAATATTTTCACTACTTATACTCAATAAATATTTACAAAAAACAGTAGTTAATCTAATTTAATATAATCATTTTCTTTAAGATAAATGATTTTAACCATTCATAATCAAAATTTGAAAAAAATCAAATTTGACATTTGAAGCATAGAGTCATAGATAAATAAAAACGCGACACTTGTTAAATGTCAAACCAAGATAGATGTCTCATCTCTCTAAAAGCGTACTCTCTATGCTTCAAATGTTAAATAATGAATTAAATTTTAGTTAAAATTATTTATGATTATATTAAACTATATTAACTGCTATTTTTTGTAAATATTTATTGAGTTGAGTGTAAGCAGTGAAAAATGTCAGACGAAACATTTATGTCAGAGAATGATCAGGCAAGAATTAAAATTGAACCACCAGAATATTCACCGGAAGACATTAAATGCGAAAATGAGGATGAATTTGATGCTCTTGATGCTATCGTTAAATCTGAATCGTTTTCTGAAGATGATGATACCTGTTTAGAAAGATTTATGAATTCCGAGGTGACAATTGAAGATGAAGTCAAACAGGAGTCTTTCGATTGTGACATTTGTAATCAATCATTCGCAGAATCGCATTACCTAACAAAACATATGGTCGATCACATGCCTAACCAGAGCGAAGAACTCCTTTACAAATGTGAAAACTGTGAAAAGACTTTCAAACATTCAAAAGAGTTGAAAGCACACATGGTCACTCACATTAGTCAGCGCCCACATAAATGCAATGAATGCAATAAGACATTCAAACAATTAAGCGATTTGAAACGTCACATGTTCACTCATAGTGGTGAGCGCCCCTATGAGTGCAGTATATGCAAGAAGACATTCACACAATCGGGGAGTCTGAAATCTCACATGCTCCTTCACAGTGGTGAGCGTCCCTATGAATGCAGTATATGCAAGAAGACTTTCACACATTTGGGGACTCTGAAATCTCACATGCTCATTCATAGTGGTGAGCGTCCCTATAAATGCAGTATATGCAAGAAGTC
>NW_020539727.1:15224628-15289645 GCF_003426905.1 Ctenocephalides felis | reverse complement strand
ATATTTCAATTTTTATTAGTTAAGTAGATTAAATCACTGGTTTTGGATTCGATATCCACCTTGAACGGCTTGATATCAAGCAATATATATATATATATACTATATATATACGTATATATATATATATATATATATATATATATATATGAATGGTAGAATCTTGGATTTGTGTATATTTTGTAGAGTTTCGAACAAGAATCCAAAAATAATACAAAATAAAAAAAACAAGAAAAGTTTTTAATAAACAATTTCTTTATTTAATTATTTGTTTACTGTCAACGTTTCGAACTAGGTACGTTCCATCTTCAGGACATCTGTCAATGATCATGTTCTTGACAGATGTCCTGAAGATGGAACGTACCTAGTTCCGAAACGTTGACAGAAACAAATAATTAAATAAAGAAATTGTATTAAAAAATTTCTTGTTTTTTTATTTGTGTATTTTTGGATTCTTGTTCGAAACTCTACAATATATATATATAATATATATATATATATATATATATATATTGATTGTTTCTTATATGTGCTTATATGTATGTTTTTGTATATACATTATATACATGTACTTGCGTATATGTTCGTGTATATAATTGTATGTACATAAATATATGGATATATGCATATGTATGTATGTGTATGTATGTAGGTATGCGTATGTATGTGCATATATACATACATAATAATATTTCTCAACATTTGCTGAAGCAATACATTCCCATTTTTCGTAAATTACCAATACAAGAGCCATAAAAAATAATTTTTGCCTAAATTCCGTACATATCCCTTACATCTGGCCGACAGAACTCCATATCAGTGTGTTAAAGTCTTGTGAAGTCTAAACATTTACAAATATCCTCGGAAAAAATCGAGTGTTTTTAACAAAAAATATTAGTGATATGGATATATAAATTATTACAGGTAAATAATTTTTGCTTCTCATTTTTATATGAAACCTTTTTTAGTTAATTTTTATTACTCTTTACACTGGTACATAATCCATTCCTTTATAATTTTTCTAAATAATCTGTAATAACCATCATTAATTAATGTTAATCAATAGTTTTAAAAATCATTGTCTTTGACAGAATAAACCTGATGATGGAACGTATCTAGTTCCGAAACGTCGTTATTAAACATCTTCAAAAAACAAATTGTTTTTTATTATTGGATTTACTGTTCGGAAAAGAAACAATCAATATATTGAAAAAATCCAGGACTTATCTATTGAATATATATATATATATGTATATATATATATATATATATATATATATATATATATATATATTGTTAACGCTTCATTCCCAACGCTGGTATAATTATTATATTTTATTATCTCCATGTAGGATAGCGACAATAAACCCTCATCCCTTATTATATAATTTAAAACGATAAAATAATCCCTTTCATTGTTACGCATCCTGTCCCAAAATCGGTCATCATATCAGTAATCCATTTTTCCTAGAATTTTTATCACCTGTCCCTAACTATATCATCCTATCATCCTTATATTTCCAAGAAATTCGCACTACCTGTACCGAGTTTAAATTCTCCGTATCATGCAATCACCAACCAATACCTGATCGGTTGATAAATGTAATAACCACTGATTGGTTCCAAAATTGTAATGGGGTGTCCTTAATTCCACCAAATGGGCCAATCAGAAAAATTTAAAAAATTATAAAATCTATATAATTTAGTATCAACTAAAATTTCACATAGCTAAGATCAGTCGTAAATTAACACTCAAAGCTATAACATCTAATTAAAACTTCAACCATCTAACATCTATAAATCTTAATATTTCAAATATACAATAATTAAACAGTTATTCATCATCTTTTATTTTTATTATTCAATCGGTCTGATATAGCCAATAACTAAATATATCTGGTCCTTCGAAAAAGTGCAAGTGTTCAATAGAGTTCGGCAGCATCCAGATAGATCACGAACTTCTTAAACACTTTGAACCTATCTCAACAAATACTTCTTTGGCCATTCAAACCGAATGGTCAAATTACTAACCATATATATATATATATATATATATATATATATATATATATGATTTGGTAATTTTTGATGTTGAGATATATGAGTAAATTCTTGTAGGGCAATACATCAAAGAAACTAACTGCAAGTGGAATTCTGTCAATGGCAATTAAAGCATCGTGCCTTAAGGCAAATTGCTAGAACGTCCCGTACCAAAAATTATTATCTTTTAAAAACGATACATTTTTGAAAAAATTTTACTTCGAAAAAATACGATTTTTGAGAAACTATAAATTTGACAAAAAATTACTTTTTTTTGAAAAAAAAAATTAAAAAAAAAAATTCAAAAAAAAATTATTTTTTAAAATTTATATTTAAAAAAAAATGTTTTCTATATTTTGACATATTTTGGAAGATCTGAACTTTTTTTCAAAGCAATCGTACTGCTTTAAATGCATAGAGACAAAATATAAAGCGCGTAAGCGCCGCGCCGCTGTCTAACGGGTGAACATTAGTACGGAACCCATAGGAATGTAAACAAAATTTTTATTTATTGTTAAAATCTCTATAAAATATCTAATAATTTGATGTGCATACGTCTAATGATCATTTTTGACATCCAGATGTCATTTTTTTAACTTTTTTCATTAAATCTCCGAAACCGCTAGACCTGCCATTATAAAAATTTGATCAAATCTTCATCTTGTTTATACAAGTAAAATATTTTTTGAATTATTAAAATCGGACGCTCCGTTCTATTAAAAACTGAGGTACCGTTTTTGCCCCATATCTTCGGAACGGCTAGACCTACCTCCGCCAAAAACTATTCAGCACGTCTACTTATCAATACGGATCGAATGTTTTTTAAATTATTCAAATTGCTTCATTCGTGTTCCCGAAATCGTCGACGAAAATTTGTATCCGCACACACATACATACTACGCACACACACACACACACACACACACACACACACATACATCCATTTTTTCTAAGGTATGCCAAAATATTTAGAAACCTCTGAAACGTAAAGATATATAAAAATTTTCATTTTCGATTTTTTTGTTAAAAAAAAAGATTTATAAATAAGATTTTTTCTTTGATGTATCGCCCTACAAGAATTTACTCATATACATTATCAAAATCAAAATGTCAAATGTTTATTTACGACCAAAATAAACAAAATGTTAATTTCAAAATTTTGATTCAACTTGTCGCTAAGTTATAAAATTCTAAAAAACAAATAGAAACAAAAATAAATGCTGAAGGTTATTTATGTGTTCTGTGAGCATTGTTTTATACTGATTCTTATTTTTTGAATTATTTCTATGTTGAGAGATTCTTTTGTGTAGATTTTGGATAGTTTCGCCAATGTAAAACCCTTGGCAATTTAGACAAGATTTTCGCATCGAATTTAGATTTTAATGTAGAAAGAGTAGTATCTGAAGTCCTCTAATATCATGTTTAATGAAAAGTTTTTTCCGTAACTAGTAAAGATCGTTTATAAAGAGAAAGGTAATATTTCTTACTTTGGATTTTCAGTTGAAATGTTATAGCGGTTTTGGGTTTATAAAATACTGTTTCTGGTTATAGATTGGATCCAATGTTGAGTATAAGAATTTTTACTTGAGATTTGTGATACTAATGAGAGGTTGTTCTTCAAAAATTTGCTATGAGACAATAGTATAGCACGATTTATTAAGTTGATAATGGTGCCTATTTTAGTAGAGAGAGGATGGTAGGAAAGATAGTTTAGGTAACGACCTGAGTAAGTTGTGGTTTATGATACCAATTATTATATTATTGTTTTTGCGGTGAAGGTGTATATATATATATATATATATATATATATATATATACAGGGCCGGTCCTGGGGTCCTCAGCGCCCGCATGCAAGTTTTGTTCTAGCGCTCCCCCTCCAATAATTTTAACTGTTTTAACAGTTTTTCATTAAAATTATATAAATATTCATGATAAGTTTTTTAATTAATTTTTAATCATTCTGGATTTAGTACACAAAAAATTAGATATAACCTAAAAGCGCATAAAATACATTGATTTTAAATTTATTTAGACGATTGAGACGATTCGCGGGTTGATCATAATCAAATATTTTTAAATTATCAATTATTTCTAACGTATGTGTAATATTAATATTTAGGCTTTGAAACATTTAACTTATTTATTACGCGATTTATTCTATAGAGCAAATCACGCCAAAAGAGCAAAAAAACTAGTCTTTGATTTTTAAACATAACACTCGTATTTCAAGTTTAAAATTAAATTTTATTTTAATTTATCTTTTCACTATTTACAATTATATACAAAATTGCATCGTAAACTTCTCTTATTGGTATCGTAAGGGCCAAATTCTATCCAGCTTTACTTTCCCATCAGATTGAGAGTATCAGATTATTGTTTTAAAGTTAAACTTTTAACTTATTTTTAAAGTATTATTCAAAGATTAGTAAAAGATGCAAAGAAATTATATTTGTATCCGTATTATTGCTGCATAGTTTATAATTGAATTATGTATAAAAAAAGCTTAAAGATTTTTGTTCCTAAGTACATTTTGCTTCCATTTTTCATATTTGCTTCATAAACCTAACCACGCATGTCTTCAACGTTCAAAGTTCATCAGATTTGAAACATTTGCAACAAAAACAGAAGTTACAATTCAATTCTAATAATGAATAAAAAAGCCATTTTCTAAACACTGACTTCCCATTTTCCATTTTTTTTATTATAATTAGTATATATTTCTTTAACAAGTTCCATTTCAACTAAATCAGCTCGCCATTTTTCACCAATAGCGCCCAATAATTAATTTAAACTTTCGTAGGTTTGCTCTTACGGGATTGAACACTAAATAATTTCTTTTTCGATTCCTCGTTAACTTCAAACGAAGAACAAAAAAAAGTACATTAAACAATAAGCAGAACAATAATTCACAAATTCGCAGAGTTATTTTGGCTAATTGTTTCTGTTGAAATCACATTGCAAATTGAATATGCATTTTGTGTCTCATAGTTAAGTTGGATTGTTTATTATAATCTATTAAGTATTCTAGATTTTATATTTAAAAAAATATATAAATAATATATTATAAATTTCATTTCCGAACCTCGTTTTGGCGCCCCCTAAGGCGTGCGCCCGCATTTTTTGCATGCATTGCATTCAAGGTAGGACCGGCCCTGTAATATATATATATATATATATATATATATATATATATATGTATATATATATATAGTATTTTTATTTATTTTTTTAGGGTGCAGGCGATGCCTTTATTGGAACTCTGGCTTATTTATTGGCTTACAAAGAGGACATGTCGATGAAGGATAAAATAAGGGTAGCATGTGCTGCAGCTTCGGAATCAGTTAAATATATTGGAACACAGTCGAGTTATATTACTGACTTATCCCTTATAGAATTATAATGTTTATTTGGAAATACGTTTTAATATGCGTGCCTTGAAGATGAAAAGGAATTATATATATATATATATATATATATATATATATATATATATGATATATTAGTTTTGATGTTCTTGTAGGGGGATACATCAAAGAATAAAAAGCAAAGATTTATAAATTAATTTTTAATTCCAAACGTTTCGACATTCAATTTAATGTCATCATCAGTAGATCTAAAAACAGTGTAAAAATTAATATAACTGGGCAATTATAAGATTTGTGGATTGGTATAGGAACTATAAATATAAGAGAAAAATTAACAGAACAGCCACACTTAATAACCAAATGATAACAAAAGATAGTAAAGGTAATAAAGATAGAAACTAGATATTAGATAAAAAAATATATATATATATATATATATATATATATATACATAAATGCATATATATGCCTACACGTTCATATGAATACATATATACATATGTACATATATGCATACTTAAAAGAATGTATATGTACATGTATAAATATACATATACCCATACATATATAAGCAAACACACATACATGTACACATATATATACACACACATTTCATATATAAAAATGATAAAAATTCATAGTGTTGACGAGTTAGTTGTATAAATGTTATAGCTACTCTCTAGTGTTGTGTACACATCTTTAGATGTAAACTACAATTTTTTGTGTGAACGAAGTGGAAGCATCTATTATATCAGGAATTGATGTTAGCAATGTAGAGTAAGTTTAACAATGGTTAAATTAATAACTATATTTTTACTGTAATTATTTTGTTGCAGAGAAGCAAAAACACAGCTATTTCTATATTTTTGCAAAGAGGTTGCGGGACAATTATCATAACTCTGGGTGCAGAAGGGGCAGTTTTTGCCAGTCAAGAAGATCCAGTTCCAATTTATGTTCCTGCAAAGAAAGTTGCTCCTACTGATACAACGGTTTGTTTTGATGTTTTTTTTTTTATTTAAAAATTCAATGTAAGAATATTTTATAACATGTTTCCAAATATTTACTAAAGTTCAATTTTTAAGTTCAATTTAACAGATTTGTTTAGATTCATTGATTTTCATTACTCTTCCGACTGTGAAGTGCCATGTGTTTCTTCAAATTGCCTGGTTGATTAAATCCCTGATTGCATATTTCACATTTATAAGGAGTCTCTCCATTATGAATCCGCAAGTGTTGTTTCAGAGATCTTAATTGCTTGAATTTCTTACTACAAGTATTGCATTCATGAGGAAATACTTCATTGTGTATTAGCATGTGATCTTTCAGATGATTCATTTGTATGAATGTCTTCTTGCATGTGCTGCACTCATGGGGGCGCTCACCACTGTGAATGCGCATGTGAGATTTCAGAGTACTTGAATGTTTGAATGTCTTCTTGCATATACTGCATTCATAGGGACGCTCACCACTGTGAGTGAGCATGTGATCTTTCAGATGATGTATTTGTATGAATGTCTTCTTGCATGTGCTGCACTCATAGGGACGCTCACCACTGTGAATGCGCATGTGAGTTTTCAGAGCACCTAAATGCGTGAATGTCTTCTTGCATACATTGCACTCATGGGGACGCTGACCACTGTGAATGAGCATGTGAGCTTTTAGATGACTTTTTTGTGTGTATGTCTTATTGCATTCATTGCATTCATGGGGATGCTCACCACTGTGAATGAGCATGTGATTTTTCAAAATAAATAATTCTGTGAATGTCTTCTTGCATATACTGCATTCATGGGGGCGCTTACCACTATGAGTGAACATGTGACTTTTCAGATGGCTTAATCGTATGAATGTCTTATTGCATTCATTGCATTCATGTGGACGTTCATCCCTATGAGTAAGCATGTGACTTCTCATACTACCTAATTGCGTGAAGGTCTTCTTGCATATACTGCACTCATGGGGACGCTCACCACTGTGAATGACCATGTGATCTTTCAGATGACTTAATCGTTTGAATGTCTTATTGCATTCTTTGCATTTATGGGGACGTTCATCACTATGAATAAGCATGTGACTTTTCAAAACACTTGATTGTTTGAAAGTCTTTTGACAGATTTTACATTTAAACGGACATTCATCGCTATAGTTAGGCATGTGATCGACCATATGCTTTGTCAGATGATGTGATTCTGCAAATGATTGATTACAAATATTACAATCAAAAGACTCCTGCTTGACTTCATCTTCAATTGTCACCTCGGAATTCATGAATCTTTCTAAACACGTGTCATTATCCTCAGAACATGATTCAGATTTAACAATTGCATTAGGGACATCAAATTCATCCTCAATTTCACGTTTAATATCTTCCAGTGAATATTGTAGCGGTTCAGTTTTAATAAGTGCCTGATCATTCACTGACATAATTGTTTCTTCTGACATATTTAAATTTTTTCACTGCTTATATTCACTAAATATTTACTAAAATACTTGTGGGCTGAATAATGATCTGCTTTAATCAACAATCTTTTAAGATATAATAAATGATTTCAACTAAAATTTAATTCATTAATTGACATTTGAAGCATAGAGACATAGATAAACAAAATAACGAATAAACGAAATAACGCGCCACTTGTTAAATGTCAAACCAAGATAGATGTCTCATCTCTCTAAAAGCGTACTCTCTATGCTTTAAATGTCAAATAATGAATTAAATTTTATTTATAATCATTTATCTTAATGAAAATGATTATATTAAACTAGATCAACTACTATTTTTCGTAAATATTTATTGAGTTAAGTATAAGCAGTGAAAATATTTAAAAATGTCAGACGAAACATTTATGTCAGTGAATAATCAGGCAAATATTAAAATTGAATCACCAGAATATTCACCGGAAGATATTAAATGCGAAAATGAAGATGAATTTGATGCTCTTGATGCTATTGTTAAATCTGAATCGTGTTCTGAGGATAATGATACATGTTTAGAAAGATTCAATAACTCCGAGGTGACAATTGAAGATGAAGTCAAACAGGAGTCTTTCGATTGTGACATTTGTAATCAATCATTCGCAGAATCACATCATCTATCAAAGCATATGGTCGAGCACATGCCTAACCATAGCGAAGAACGTCCTTTTAAATGTGACGCCTGTCAAAAGACTTTCAAAGAATCTAAAGGGTTGAAAGCACACATGGTCATTCACAGTGGTGAGCGCCCCCATGAGTGCAGTATATGCAAGAAGACATTCATACAATTGAGGACTTTGAAAAGACACATGCTCATTCACAATGATGAGTCTCCCAATAAGTGCATTATATGCAAAAAGACATTCACACAATCATTTAATCTAAAAACTCACATGCTCATTCACAGTGGTGAGCGTCCTTATGAATGCAGTATATGCAAGAAGACTTTCATACAATTGGGGACTCTAAAATCTCACATGCTCATTCACAGCGGTGGGCGTCCCTATGAATGCAGTATATGCAAGAAGGCTTTCGCAAATTCGGGGACTCTGAAATCTCACATGCTCATTCACAGCGGTGAGCGTCCCCATGAGTGCAATGAATGCAAGAAGACTTTCTCACATTCAAGTACTCTGAAATCTCACATGCTCATTCATAGTGGTGAGCGTCCCTATAAATGCAGTATATGCAAGAAGTCGTTTACACAAGCATCTCATCTAAAAACTCACATGCTCATTCATAGTGGTAAGCGCTCTCATGAATGCAGTTTATGCAAGAAGTCGTTTACACAAGCATCTCATCTGAAAAGTCACATGCTCATTCACAGCCGTGAGCGTCCCCATGAGTGCAATGAATGCAATAAGTCTTTCATACGATTAAGCAATCTGAAAAAACACATGTTGATTCACAAAAGAGAGCATCCATATAAGTGAGAAATATGCTATAAAAGATTTAATCAATCAAATAATTTGAAGAGACACATGGCACTTCACAGTCGGAAGAGTGATGAAAATCAATGAAATCTAAACATATCTGTTGAATTTAAATATTTGTAAACATGTTATAAAATATTCTTGAATGTAATGGAATGTATAAATAGTAAACTTCACATAAAAAGTATTTATTTAATCAAAGAAATTATTACTCATAAGTTTATAATTTTTAATTTTTATTTGTTAAGTAGATTAAATCACTGGTTTCAGATTCGATATCCACCTGGAACAGCTTGATATCAAGCAATATTGATATTAGATTTTTATTCAAGATTACAGGTCTTAAATACAATAATATATACTCAATTTTGGCACTCAGATGTTTCATTTGACTTCATATATTTTTACAACTTTTGTTAATAAATTTCTGGCATGGTAAATAAATGAATATGTATATATATATATATATATATATATATATATATAATTTGAGTTTAATATTCGGGCGTAACATCAATAAAAATAGTATGAGAGTTTTTTTTAAGTTTATTTATTTAAAATCCATACGTTTTGGCTAGCATCTTAGCCATCATTCAGTGGTAACCAAATTAAAATTTTGTATCCTAATATAGCATATGAAACCATTATTAATCCATGGTATGAGTATGAGTGCACATTGATAAGATATATATTTTTTAACACAAACATCACAAATGGTAAAACACACTAATAACCATGATAACTTGTCGATAAATTGTCGAAATTTGATTTTCTATCCTAAACTCCGAAGAATAAATACATAGTTTCGACAACTTGTTAAGTATATTATATTATATATATATATATATATATATATATATATATATATTACTGATCTATCCCTTATAGAATTATAATGTCTATTTGGAAAATTTCTCAAAACTCTAATTTTATTTCGTTATTAACATTTTGCTTGAAAACTTTTATTCTAAGCAACGAATCGCTTCTTCGGCGACTCGTATCTCGAAACACTCGTAAGTCGGGGTACTTCTGTAGATTGAAGGATAAGTTTGTCTATTATCCCGCGTAAGTCTGTAAATACTTGTATATTGACACCTAAACGTTGTCTCAAAACCTACATATGTTTCGTACACGCTACCATATGCAGGTTTTGGGACAGTTTTATGGTGTCAATATACAAGTATTTACAGACTTTCAGCTGGGTATCTCGAATTCCGAGATTCTTACCTAATTCAAGCTTAAATGACTGGACCATATATGAACAGTGATCGACTCCTTTATTTATTGCAACATTTATCCTTTATTAACTTCCCGAAGGAGAAGTTTATGTTTTCATCAAAAAATCCGACTCGTTAATTTTATATTTTCTCGACGTTTCAAGCCATTCTGAATCGAATGAGACCAAATTTGAAAAAAGTATGTGTGCGTGTGTGTGAACAGATATTTTGCCGGAAATCGACGTTTTCTCAAAAACGGATGGACCGATTACAAAAATTTAAAAACAATTCGATGCATCGAGTTGTGGACTATTGTTTATCTAATTTGCGCGACGATCACCCAAGCCGTTTCTTTATAAATCGCAGAAAAGTGAAAAAAAATTTGTCTACGTTTTAGCCCGCAATTCTGGATCGATTTTGAAAATTCAAAAACCGTTCGAAAGATATTGGTTGGGAATCGTGCTGATTAGTTTTTGGTAGAGATCGGCTGGGCCGTTGCCTTGTAATAAAGTTTTAAATAAAAATTTCGACGATTTTTATGATTATTTTTTTGACGGTAGATACCATAGTCTTCTAGATCATACTAAAATATTACGGCCCTACGACAACTCGTTTAGCTTTAAAAATTCGTCAAAGTTTGCAAAAATTGGTATCGTTCTTTTGGCATTTGTCAAAATTAGAACTTTGATCGACGTTTTCTTAAAAACGCCTGAACCGATTTCAAAAATTTAAAAGTCATTTGATGTATCTCAATGAGCACTGTAGTTTGTCAGTTTCGTGAGACGATCTGCCGAGCCGTTCCTTCGTAATTTGAAAAAGAGTGTTAAACTTTTCACCCACGTTTAAGCTTATTCTACCGAATCGATTTTAAAAAACCAAAAACTGTTCGAAAGATATTATTTGGGAATGATACTGATTAGTTTTAGGTGAAAATCTACCGAGCCGTTTTCTTGTAATTAACTTGTAATTTGGCGATGTATATCATGGTCTTACTGAAATATTACGGCCTTACGACAAGAGGTTTAATTTTAAAAATTCATCAAAGTTTGAGAAAATAAGTAGTTCTGTTGGCGTTTGCTAAAATTAAAATTAGATGATTTACTTGGTATATAACGATAGATTACTTGGTCTTAATGAACATACTAAACGATTAACGTCCTACGAAAATTGGTTCAATTATAAAAATTATTGATTTGTGAAAATTTGCTTTTAGAAAATACTCCGATTAACGTGTTCTTTCGTTTTCAATTATGTATAATAAATCCACACGGAATACTTCTAATCACTCATAAATTAATTTGTTTATTATTCATTAAGTCGATTATTTACACATATCGATATGTTCATGTAACTTGCCTCAAGGCTAAATACCAATACCAACTATTGAAAATAAAAATCTGAAATAAAATCTTCATAAAACAATAATCAATATATTTTGTAAAACCGATACAAACAAATTGTGTAAAATACAATTCTATGTCTATTAATATAACTATGCTATGATTAAATCATGTTTCAAATTAATATGATCAATAATATCTAAAAGAATTTCGATATCTTTCACATCCCTCACTTTCAAAGGCGCTGCACAGAGTCTTATCGAAATGCCATCCATACTAATTGTATAATCACCATTTTTAAAAATTGTAACTTTTCTATCTACTTCTGATGAGACACTTTCATTTGCGTATACCAGTTTGTAACGTTTGAAACTGAAGCTGGACATTTTAATTATTTCAGAAAATGTACTGACGTATTTAATGATGTCGCTCTCGTCGTAGTACATGATGGTTTCTCTGCCTCCTAATTGGAAGCTACCAATGGCTCTATTTGTGCTGGGCTTTGCTGTGACTATGTTGTGGCGTAGGGAGCAACACCACTGGTGCGAAGGCATTTTAATTCCATTCTTCATTTTGCTTATTCGATAAGCAACACTCTCAAACGGAAAGTTCTTGCGTGGGGCCTCAAAGGGATCTGTGAAGTCATTGTTTTGTTGCTTCTCTAGAATCAACCCGTAGAGTTTGGAAGTCGAATCAGGGATAAGAGGATTTGTTACTGGTTCTATAACATGCGCTTCTGGTTCTATAACATCCTCTAATTGTGGCGGATCTTGTTTTCTTCTTTTTGGTGACACCGTTTCGTCAACATCAAGCTTCCTTTTTGGGGTCCTTGGAACAACCAAAGTATCACTAGCAAAATTCACTCTTTTCTCCCTCTTCAACTTGTACGTTTGGTCACTAATTTTGTCATACTGATTAAAATTTATCATCTTCAAGTTCACATAAGACGAGAAGAATCTTTTGTCATATTTTGCACTCAGATCTGTTACAACCGGTTGGACTTCCGGTTCTTTTTGCAACACAGGTTTAATTTTTGCAATCATTCTGTTCACCAGTCCACCTTTATCTAATTTTATCGGCTCTCTTCTACCGGTGATGATGAATCTTCTGTTACCTATAACGATTTCACCGTTTTTATCAGCTTGCATGAACTTATTTTTATTTAACACTATTCTACCTTTTTTTATCACACCCTTGATCCGTTTCACAGGTGAGATAATGGACTCTGATGTCGGTTTATCTTTATTTGCATCTTTATTTTGTATTATTGGCTCATCGTCTTCATCATCTATAACAATAGACTCATTTTCATCAAGCTTTTTGCTAACTTTGTCTGAACTGCTGTCATTAGTTACTTTTGAACTGCTGTCATTAGTTACTTTTGAACTGCTCTCATTAGTTACTTTTGAAATGCTGTCATTAGTTACTTTTGAACTGCTGTCATTGGTTACTTTTGAACTATTATTTACTGTAGCACCAGGTTTATCATTTTGCACATTGGTTTCTGATATTTCAACACGCACAGACCCATTTTCGTCAATTGTTATAACCGACTGCCCTAAATGAATTGATTGTGGTTGTTTATTGCTTTCCTTGTTCTCTGTTCCATTTTTATCACTCACCGGCTTGTCTTTACTCACAATTTCATCATCGTCTATTACTATTGGTTCAGTTATGTTCAACGGTTTTAAACCTAGCTTTTCACTACACACCGGACGAATTATGGGTTTTGTTTTTAGTACAATAGCAGTCACCGGGCTGTCTTTTGTAGTTAATAACTTTCTATTTGGAGTGGTAATGGAACTAGTTTTATTGGTGTTTTGTGTACTGGATACTACTGGAGTAATTGTTACCGATTTTGTTATGTCACTACCTTTTTTATACATGGATTGGATATCATCTGTTGTTATGGTCCGCACGTTAGCTATTTTTATAGGTCCAGTGTTTTGTGTTATTGGGCTCTTTAGGTTTGTATCAGACTTATAATTAGACTCCGATGGTGTTATTATCCTGGTTTTGACTGCTTTTGGTCTAATTTTTTCTGTTGGCGATTTATTTCTTGGCGTGGGGACTTTTGTACCATCGTTTGTATTAGTCTTTAACGTTCTCTTTCTACTACCTCTGTTTTTAATTTCATTTATATCAACAATGGTGATGGTTTCCACAGTTTTGGAGCCCTCACTCATTTTGGTTATGTTATCTGAATTTGCTAAGACTTCCTCATTTTGCGATCCAGCATTTAGAATATTGAAATACATTGTCTTTAAAGGTGTGTATTCTAATGGTAGTATTTTAAGTACGAGATCTTTATCAGGTTTGGGTTTTGTACTACATTTTGGTGGATCATCGTTCAATTCTACAAATCTTTTTGGAGGTCGTCTGCTCCTCTTTGTGGCGGACATTTTTTAAACGCGAACATTTATAACTGATTTAATTTGCACTGAGCATGTATAAAAATTTAGTTTTGCATCATATAACACTAAGAAATAACATTTGCACACACAAATTGTTTACCACCATGTTTTGATTCCAGCAAATTTTGACGTAAATAAGTGCGCGGTCTTTAACTACTGCCAACTTCAAAACAATGGCTGTGTTTTTTGAATATAAAACAGTAAAATAATAAACGATAAATAAATAATAACGTATTTAATTGTCTTTTGATGCTATAATTATTTCATAAATCTTCATACCTAAACCAAACAATAATATTAGATAAATATCATTACGTGAGGGCGCTGATAGAAGCAAACGCACGTCAAGATGGCGGCAAATTAGAAAATTGACAGGTGCGAATTTTTAAAATACCTAGTGTATCGAGTAATAATAAAAGAACTAAAAAAATTTGCAAGTAAAAATGAAGCAATAATTATAACAAAAACAACAAATAAACATTTGATACAGCATGTAACATACCGAGTGTGTTTGTGTTCTTAACAACACAAACTGTTTTTGAAAGACTAATCAAACCATTATGTTTACTTATCTATGAATCAAACTATATAAGCACTCTTTTATTATCTATGTATATAAGACTATTAAAATTTGTTTGAATACAAAAAACGTGACTATTATTAATATCATTATTATTTCCCCTTGATTTCATTTTATTGTTTGAATTTCAATTCATTTTATTTTGAATGTTTGTATTTTGGCGCCCTCACAATTAAACCCGCCTGAAGTTAGATGCATCACAATCAGTTTCGAGTGCGTCTAGTCTGTCACTATCCTATGTTTTCTATGCCAATTTGTACAAATGGTGTAGTAACATTAAACACTTTTTAATCAATTGTGATGAAGGGCGAGTCATTTCATCACCAAAAATAATAGTGCGCGAAAAAGGGCTTGCACGCTTACCAAAAATCATTACCGGATTTGCAAGCCCCCAACGCGTCAACAAAACCATCAAGTAAGTTTTGTCAATCAGTTCTCATATATTTCTTATAAGAATTCCATGGCTGTGGATGTTATAAACAAGATTTTGTTTGCAGGATTGCCCGGCAGCCGATTTATTATAATTTTAACAAAGTAACTCAATTTATTTAAGATGAAGTACTCTACATCAATGAGCACAATGAAAAATTCGAACGCCCTGTTCTGTGAACAGGTAGAAACTATAACTAATCTTTTTCAAAATTGGAACGAGTGTGAGCAAACTGTTGTTTTATATGCCCTGCTACGAGGGATTCCTTATCAGAACTTAAAGTTCTTGCAAATGTGTATTGAAAATAATCTACAAAATGTTACGTATGGAGAATTCAAAACTCTGGAACAGAACGCTAATAATGCTAATTATTTAAGAAATCTTTTGAATGGCTCTGCTGGAAGTGATATTGGTAATCAGATGATTGATAGTGAATCATTAGGTATTAAGAATTCGAGTTACAGGAATATGCAAAAGCAAATGGGAAGCGATAGGCATATGAACTTCCTTATTGATAATGCAATGTATTCAAATGACAAAATGCAAGATTATTGTAAGAATGGATTTCAAGATGTGACCTTAGATTATTTTAAAGGTAAACCATAATTTTATATATATTATTTTTGAAAGCTGTCAGTACCATCTTTCTGGTTAACCTAGCTTTATTTGACATATTTTATTATTAGAATTAACCTAATATTGACCATATTCAGTATTGTTTATTATTTTATTAAATGCAGCATTGGCCAGGAGGGGCTATTTTTACTTGTATCAATTTTATTTAATTACAGAAAAATACATATCTGCGCATCAGTTATGTATGCGTTAATAACTTTCTACGAGTCATTTAATTTGAGTTTTTGCATTGCTTACTCTCATTTTTATTGGGAAATGATGAAGCAGCAATATTTTCTTTAATTTACTCACTTTGTTCTTTAATTTACTCACTTTGTTCTTTAATTTACTCACTTTGTTTCTTCAATTTACTTACTTTGTTCTTTAATTTACTTGTGTCTTTCATTTACTTATATATATATATATATATATATATATATATATATATATATATTTATCCATTATCATTCCTTTAGGGGTAATTTTACCTGAATTTTTGCATTGCCTACCTCTTCTTCAATTGGGCAACGACGAAGCGAAAAATGTATATTTATCCCTGGTACCTCAAGCCGTAATTAGGCCTGGTTGTGAAGATTTATGCCAACAACTATTGTCTTATTTGCTTATACATCCTGCTGTGACTGGTGAAGATCGAAGGTAAGTTATAATAAAGGTATAAGAAATAATTGTTTTCTTTTGAATGTTTTTATTTGAACATCTACAAAATGTTACAAATGATATCGAAAGCATTTTCCTATACTTTCCTTTGAATTGCTTTACTTTTATAAAGTTTTTTTATACATAATGTAAATAAATATAAGTTTATTGTTTAAAATATGTACTCAAATTTGGGTTTAAATTAAGAAGTATTTAAAATTTTAATATCCAAGTGTATACAGCAGTTTTTGCTATATTATGGGATTTTTAATTATAATATAGTCTTGTTTGCATCCGCTCATAATGTATAATAAAACTTAATAATATTTATAAATATAGTAAATAAGAAAATAAATAATTATTTATTTCCTTATTTTTTTATTTGTTCTTATTTTATTTATTTTTATTTCTTTGCTCATATATTCATTTTTCTTGATTATTTCTTTAAGTAAATATATATTATTAATATTTACCTAATTATTTACTTTATTATTATTATTCAATTTATTTGTTTAATTTGCACATTAGCTTTTCACCTTTTTAGGTGTTTGACTCAATATCTTCATCATCTGCAAGAACATATAGCCCTAGGAGGTGCTACTCAACCTGATATTACATCGTCTATCAAAAATGGTGATGGTTCTGCTTGGTCTTTGCACAATTCTCAGAAATCTTTGAACACCGATAAACCTACAACCAATATTACAACATCATATCCTTCATGGTCTAATTTTAATCCTGACTATGAGCAGCTCACAAAAGAGGACTTTGGTAAAACCATTGGCAAAAATGTTGCTTACACAAAAACAGATTCCAGTAACAACTTTGATGATGATTCACAATTGTCTTTCTCTAAAAACGGCACTGAAATCGAAGATTCAACCACAGAAAACATACAAGACTCATCTGGCAATAATGATTTCTTTACACAAAACTGTAAATTGTATAATATAGCCCCAAAAGCGACCGAATCTCCTGTGAAAACACACAGATCAAGCAGTTTAACCCCTTCATCAGACGACGGTATACTATTCCATTCAAATGAAAATTTAAGTCTGTTAACTTTAATGCAGAAACCTAGAAGTTACTCCTTATCAAGTGAGCATAACGCTTTATTAAGTCCTCATAATTCTTTGATCTCAAGCGGATCAGAATCTAGGTTAGATGATTTTAAGAATTCGTCGGCTAAGACCACTGCAAGTAAAAATGCTGGCATGACTAATATAGCTCAGTGGTTAAAAAGTTTAAGGTTGCACAAATATATATGGTTGTTTTCGAATACTTCTTATGAAGATATGATGGCTATCACCGAAGAATACCTTGCTAGATTAGGTGTTACCAAGGGGGCCAGACACAAGTTGTACCTGAGTATACAGAGATTAAAGGTAATTCAAATTGATAACGAAATTCTGATGAGTTTTCTCTTCTATTTCACTTTTTTTTTTATTTAATATTATTTTTGTATTTATTTTACAAGATTTTTGTTTACTTAATTGATTTCTTCATTAAATTAAATATTTTATTTTTTTTCCTTGATTTATTTTTTTATTTTAATAGATTTATTTTTTGTTTTACTCGATTTTTTTCTTATTTTTATAGACTTATTTATTTTTATTTCATTTGATTTATTTTGTTTGATTTATTTATTTGTATTTTACTTGATTTATTTAGTTTGAATTATTTATTCATTTATTCTATTATTTTAATTTCTTAATTATATATTTAAATATTTATTTTAATCAAATATATTTATTCACTTATGCATCATTTTATATATTTTTATATTTACTTTATTTATATAACTATTTATTTATTTACTTGTTAATTCATTTATTTATTCACTTTTTTATTTAATTCATTTAATTTGCTTGTTTATTTAATTTACTCATATTTTTTTAACTGTTCAGTTATTTTATTTGATTATTTAAGCAAATATTTATTTACTTGTTTATTTACTACATTATTTTATAATTTACTTTTTTATTTATTTATTTAGATTGCTCTGGTTTATTTAATCATTTACTCATTTTACTTATGTTTTCATTCATCTACTTAATTTTTTATTTACTTTTTATTTACTTTTTAATTTATTTACTTTTTAATTTATTTACTTTTTAATTTATTTACTTTTTAATTTATTTACTTTTTAATTTATTTACTTTTATTTACTTTTTAATTTATTTACTTTTTAATTTATTTACTTTTTAATTTATTTACTTTTTAATTTATTTACTTTTTAATTTATTTACTTTTTAATTTATTTACTTTTTAATTTATTTACTTTTTAATTTATTTACTTTTTAATTTATTTACTTTTTAATTTATTTACTTTTTAATTTATTTACTTTTTAATTTATTTACTTTTTAATTTATTTACTTTTTAATTTATTTACTTTTTAATTTATTTACTTTTTAATTTATTTACTTTTTAATTTATTTACTTTTTAATTTATTTACTTTTTAATTTATTTACTTATTTATTTACTTACTTTTTGGTCGAACTACTTATTTATTTACTTTATTATTCAATTACTTGATTAATTATTTACTTATTTTTTCATTCATTTACTTAATTTTTTATTTACTTCCTTTTTTTATTGATTTACTTCTTTTTATTTTTTAACCTAATTATTTTTTTAGTTATATTCATTTATTAGCTAATTTAATAATGTGCTAATTTTTTATTTATTTACTCACTTTTTATTTATTCAAGTATTTACATACCTAATTATTTACTTATCAATGTACTTAATTTATTGGTTCATTTATTTATTTGCTAATATATTTATTTCGATTATTCTTTTATTTAGGTAAATATTTATTTACTTGTACATTTAATTTATTTACTTATTTATCTATTTAATTCATTTACCTATCTATTTATCTATTAAATTCATTTAATTTGCTTACTTGATATATTTGTTTATTGTACATGCTCAATTTATTTTACTTACTTTATTTTTTTATTTTATATACTTGATTTGACTTGGCTTGACTTTAATTTATTTGATTTATTTTACTTAATTACTGGATTTACTTATTTAAACTACTTTAATAAATCAATAAGATTTATTTTACTTCTTTAATTAATTTATTTTACATAATTGATTGATTCATTTATTTATTTATATATTTATTTACTCACATACTTGTTTATCCTTAATATTTAATCTTTTATATATTGATTAATTAATTTATTTTATAATTTAACAGGAACGTTATTCAACTTTATGCAATGTCGAGAGAGATTTAATAAGTTCACACGGATCAACAATGTTTGCAGCTTTGGAAGAAATGAGATCGGTGATTGTTAGTCCCATAAAGCCACACACTGACGATGATATTGTTAGACAATTCATAAAAGTCTTAGATATAGGTATAAAAACAGTTCAATCCCATCAAACTGTAAATGCATTTCTTCAATATGTATTGATCAATGTATTATTTTTGCAGTTTCATCTTTCTTAAACAATAATCTAATGAATGCCGTGCATGATGAGGAATGTTTGGCTTTATATTTTTGGGTCTTGGATCGGGCTATTGGCAATGAAGCTTTTGTTGCTCATGTCGGTTTACTCAAGAATATGAAATACAATACTATTAAGATGAACCAGTACCAGAATAAACTGCAGTACAAGAATGTTTATAATACTCATTCGTTCAATGGACGAGAAAGCCACAGGAGAAATAGTGATTTTACTAACAATGGGAGGAATTCTAAAACTAGGTAATAATAGATTTATATATATATATATATATATATATATATATATATCTTATATATATATATATATATATATATCTTATATATAAAATTCTTCTGTAATGAGATATGAAAGGATAATCCTCCAAAACGATTATAGAGATTTTGATAAATCTCTATGAAGTTTGTTAAGCGATTTTTTTTAGAATTTTTTTATTCATAGAAATATAGTCAGATTGTAGAAATAAATGGAAAAAATTATAAGAAACTGCTTATAATTGAGTGATATTGAAAATACTTGAGGCATTATTTGACATAAAAACAAATGAAGACCGTCATTTTCCAATTATTTTAATTCACTTATGAGCTAAGACAATATTAAAATATAATAAATTTATGATTATAAATGAGAAAAATGTAATGTCTACATTATCATTGCCGAAAAGCAGCTGAGATATGCCAAAAATTAAAATAATATAAGATACATTATATATTTGGCATGTAACAGTCTGCGCATGCGTCTGACAGTTGTGGACTGTAAGTGATTGCGCTCAAAAATATTCAATGTGACAGATTATCTTTATTTATGCAGTCGTGTTTTGCATTACTTTACTAAATCACAATACAAAAAAAAATTGCTTATTCAAAAAATTCTTTACAAGTTTCATTGTGTCAAAAATTCATATGTTTGGTATTGTATACAGAATATTTACTCAAGTCAATGCTGCGTTTTGGGTCTGACTTTTTTTTACTGTACTCCAATTTGTATAAGATTCTGGAATTAAGTTCATCTTACACTTCCAAAAGTGATAATAATTTACTCCTTTGCCACTTCCCAGGGAAATGACATTTCTTCTGAGTGGTGTAATTTTACGTTTTTTCAAAATAACGTCGGTTATTGATAAAAGAACTAATTATAAGAGAAAAATGTTTAAGCATATACTTCTCAAGTTACTGGCTACTGAAAATTCGTTTTTTTTGCGTTTTTTATCATTCTTAGCTCAAAAATATACCTTTTAACGAAAATCATATAATGAACAAAATTGTATCGAATAAAATTTTAATAAATCGGTGTTTTTTAAAGTGTTCAAGAAACAATATTAGGATAGATATAACTAGTGGGGTGGGTGGCATCGTGCCTTAAGGTAAATTGCTGGAACTTCCCGTACCGTAACGAAATGTTCGAGGAATATTGAATGTTTTCAAATAGATTATTATAAATATTGTAACATTGTCTAATATTTATAAGAATTATATCAACTGAATTGCAGAGTTGAAATTATTTGTTTAAAGTGTATTAGAACTATAGTCAGAATTAAAAATAAAATCTGAATTATTTTCGATATACAAAAAATTAAAAAAAAAAAAAAAATTGAACAAAAATTTTTTTTTCCAAAATCAATTATTTTGTTAAGACAAGCAGAAAGTTCTTTGAATCAATTGAATCGGACGCTTAGTTCTCTCAAAAACTGCCATTTTTTGTACATTTAGCTCTGTATCCCCGAAATGGCTGGGCCTGCCTTTGCGAAAAACTAATAACCCCTTCTCCCAATCATTACTAATTTAATGTTTTTTAGATCATTCAAATCCGATGCTCCGTTCTCTCAAAAGCTCGATTTCTATTTTCTGCACTCTTTGCTCCTTATCTCCGTAACTGCTGGACCTGCCTTTGCCAAAAACTAATCAGCACATCTCCTTATCAATAGGAATCGAATGTTTTTCAAACCATTCAAATCGGTTGATCCGTACGCCCGAAAACGTGGGCGAAAATTTGTATCCATACATACATACACACACACAAACACATCCATTTTTTCTGAAGTATGCCAAAACGTTCAGAAACCTTCAAAACGTCGAGAAATGTAAACATTTTCAATTCCGATTTTCGGCCCTTTACAATAACTTACTCTACGGAAAGTTAAAAATGGGGTTTTATAGTGCTCGAAATAAGCTTTAAAATGAGTACTTTTGTGTGCAAAATGAGTGAGCTATTATGTAAATAGATAAACGCATACAATGTTTTTTTCATTTGAATCAAATAGTTTATTTCCACCAAAATTAGAAATAATCGTATTCCATCTAGAATTAACTTGGTTTAAGAGATCTTGATGGATTCTAGAAAATACCACAATTCTAGTACAAACGATTTAAAAAAAAAACTCACGATTTCATGGAAATAAATCCATTAAAAAAAACAATCAATTTCTCATTATGTATCTGAAAGAATAAAAGATAAATATAAAGGTATATGGATGAAAATTCAAGGTCTTTTTCTGACTAATTATTGTTTTTTATTATTTTTTTGTTGCACAAGTATTGATAGAGTTATGATTGTTTAAAGCGCACTCTTTGTCTGTCCAACCAGGATGTCTTTCCAGCCCTTTAACCCTTCGCCGTTTCAAAATAAGAGAAGTTACGGTAAAATTTATGATAGAGAAAGTTGTAGGTCATTTAATTACCTTTAAAATAGTATATTACAAGTTCTGATAAAATCAGAATCAAGAGTTATAATCCAATTAATGCGGTGGGTGGTGACGGAGTGCAAATAGTTTTCACTTCTGAACTTGAGATTAGCCAATTTCCAAAATATCTTTTCAAATTGGAGCCCAGTAAAAAAAAATCGCAGGGCACACGCTTTTTTGTCTCCATTTGCTGCAATAATTTTATTGATCATAGGTTGAATAGAGCACACGTGAACAGAATTTGACAAAATAATTCACACTCTTTCTGAATTTGTTATACCTCTTAAAAGAATTCAATTTCCAGAATATTTAATTAGTTGATCTTAGATTGAATAATGCACATATGAACTAGAATTTTACAAATTCACCTAAGATTTGAACATAAACAATAATGTTTATTAAGTTATTAGTAAGAAAAATGTTCTTTAGAAATTATAATTGCCAAAAAGCAACTGATACATCATTCGAAATTATGAAGATTATAGACTGTTATATTATATACAGATACTATATTATTTTTTTCTGAATTTCTTATTCTGCTTATGCTAATACCATAAATGAATTACAAAATCAGGACATCAAATAGGATATTATAAAGTATAGGATAGGATATTATAAAATGTGGAACTTTTGAATTATAGACTTGGGTACAGGACAACATCTGTCGGATCGTCTAATATATATATATATATATATCTGATTTTTTTCCAGGTGGAACCAATATTCAAGACCCAACCGCCCAGCGCCCCCACCAGCCCATCCTCAGTGGAATCTAGTAAGCAATCACATAGGAAATTTCCAAAATCCTTACCACATGACAAATTTGTACAACAAACCCAACGGTGCAAAACTATATCAACACATCGACAATAACGACAAGCATGCCAAGAGCTCCTCCTATCCCAATTTTAATATAAAACCAGAATCTGCCCAAAACTTTGAGCCTCACCGACACTCTCTAACCAGTCTGGTCACTCCTTTGAATAATGTTACAAACAAACCTCAGCAGACCATTTCTAAAGTCAAGAATTTAGATGAGAATGTATTGAAGAGTAAATCTAGTGTTGTGGAAATCAATAATAGATTGGAATCCCTGTGCTTGCAAATGACTGAGCAGGCTATCGAGTGAGATAATTGACTCGTTTGAAAGAAATTGACTACAGAATAAACCAATGACATTTTTTATTGTGTTAAAGAATTTTATTTACTTTATAAAATAAATATTTATATTATACACTGGTGATCGTTTTATTTGGGTCTTTATATATATTGTAGGACATAATGTGTTGATCTTCAAGATTTATTACTCTGATTGAAAATTTTTAAATTATATTTTTAAATCATAATTTTTCAAGTGTAATTTTTATTTTTTAAACACATTTTTATTGATAACTAGCAAACCCGACGAACTCCGTTTCGCGACCAAAATGGTTTCGTGAGAGAAAGATGAAGAAATTTTTTGTTTGTTTTATATTTGAAAAGGAAAAATTTGATTTTATTACACAACAGTAATGAATTTATTTCGATTACAAAAATGAAGTGTTTTTTAGTTGAACTTCTCCAAGTAAATGAAAGTGAATCCGCAAATTATCCGTTTCATTGAAGTGCTCTTTGGTAAACCACATTTTTTGTTTTTTGGTCTGACGTTAACACAAACAAAGCGGATGGTTTTCCAACTCGTGAACAGGCAACGTATAACTGCCCATGTGAAAAACAATGATTTTCTAAATAATCTATTTGAAATTTATCCCGCAAACACTAAGCGATTGGCCTTGCGACTTGTTATTGCGAACGCAAGGCAAACTGGAAATTGCAATCGTTTGAAGTCAAACGGAAGACAAGACAATATTTTTTTTAAAAAATGGAGCAGCACGAAATAAAGGTGTTTGAGAGAGTTTAAATATTATAAACTAATATATATATATAGTATTTAAAAATTTAGTAAGTCCTAAATAATTAAAAATGTTTTAAAATCGCGGCTCAATATTCCAAACTGTAATGATGTCTTTTTTAATTTAACCACTTCTCATAGGACTATAATATTTTACGACATTTGTTTAGATATCGGTGTGTGAAGTTTTATTAAAATTGGAAACAAATTATTTTTCAGAATTATTTTCGAAGAAACGGCCAGGCCGATCTGTAAGCAAATAGAAATCAGCACTATACCCAACAAATATCTATTGAACTTTATTTTGGATTTTAAAAATCTGTTCAGAATTTTTGAAAAAACGCCTACAAAATTTTTGCACACACTTTTTTAACTTCCCGCAGAGTAAGTTAATGTAATCGTCAAAAAATCGAAAATAATTTTTTTTTTGAATATCTTTACGTTTCAAAAGTTTCTGAACATTTCAGCATACCTTTAAGAAAAGGGATGCGTGTATGTGTGTGCGGATACAATTTTTTGTCTACGTTTTCGGGCGCACGGATCAACCGATTTGAATGATTCAAAATTCATTCGATTCCTATTAGTAGAGAGATGTGCTGATTAGTTTTTAGCAAAAGCAGGTCCAGCCGTTACGAAGCAAAGAGTGCAGAGAATAGAAATCGATTCAAAAAGCATTCAATTTGTAATGATTGGGGAAAGTAGTGACAGTAGTTTTTGGCAAAGGCAGGTCCGGCCGTTTTAAAAACATGGAGCAAAATGTTAAAAAGTTGGCAGTTTTTAAGAGAGCTAAGAAAATTTGAGTTTCATAATTTTCTTACTTTGGATTACCTTAAACAATTTTTTGTCCACGTTTTGGGAGCACGGATCAACCGATTAGAATGATTCAAAAAACATTCGGTTCCTGTTTATAGGGAGACGTGCTGATTCGTTTTTGGCAAAGGCAGCTCAAGTCGTTTCAGAGATACGTAGAAAAAATTGCAGAAAATAGAAATCGAGTTTTTGAGAGAACGGAGTATCCAATTCAAATGATTCAAAATACATTCAATTTGTAATGATTGAGAGAAGTGGTGATTAGTTTTTGCAAAGGCAGGTCCAGCCGTTTCAGAGATACGGAGCAAAAATTGCAAAAATTGCACTTATCGAGAACGGATCATCTAATTCGAAATTCTATTACAAAAATAAATCAACCCTTTCCACTCGCATGCCGCCGCTTCGGCGGCAAAATAAATATAAATCTTGCAATTCGCGAGTGGAAAGGGTTAATAAACCCGTGAAACATGAGCACAAAATTTTTGCCAACGATATTTGGCCAAAATCCTGAACCGATTTTGAAAATTTAAAAACCTTTAAAATCAATTAGAAATTGCGCAAATATAGATTTTTGGTAAAAATATGGTCAGGCCATTTCTTCGTAATTAATTATTGAAAATATTATAGGCCTACGAAAAGCGGTTCCTTTATAAATTTGAATTCAAATTTCTAACGGTCACGTGCGTCCTTAGGTCGTACAACTGGTCCGTTCCTTCGTGCATAGCCGAAGGATCACGAAGGGGTACGAGTTGAATTCCTCAACTTTTTCAAAATGTCAGTTAAACTTTTAATATCTACACAGCTAAATCATAATTTTATTTATTTTTATACATTATTTATACATATCAAGCAACTTGGTTTAAGGCAAAATGCCACTTACACCTAGTGTTAATGTGTTAATCATAAAATTTTATATGTTGGTAGGTTAAAGTGATTTTTAGCGCCAAGGATGGAGGAGTCTTATATGTAAATTTTAGTTGCTTTTATCATTTTTATTACATGTGCCGATAAGTATATGATGACATCTATGCAAAATTGTGTTCGATTTTATTGAAAACGATTCAGTCGTCTGTTGAAACCCCAGCCATGTGTTTGTCTAGGTTATAGTTTTAATTCTTATGCAAAACTTGTGCAAATATTAATCCACTGTATAAGTTTTAGTCCATGTGATAATTATTTTACCAAAATGTTCAAAAGTCATTTAGATATGTTGGGGACAGGACAATTTTCTGATCAAGTCTTGACAGTTGTAGCTGTAACAGAAAACAATGAGGTTTGTGTATATACTAAATAATATATAATAATAATTTAGTCCTGATATTGATTTAATGTTTTAGAAAGTCGTGAGGAATATCAATGTACACAAAATTGTATTAGCTGGAGGCAGTCCTGTCTTTGAAAGAATGATTTTTGGATGTTCGAGTTACCAAGTTGAGGTTCACATTCACGAAGATGAGTTTGTGCTGTTTTACAAGTTTTTAGAGTAAGTTGGAGATAACTACTTTAAACACAAATTTAATAGTATAGTTATTTATACAATAGTATCTATTTATTTGTGATCTCGATGTGTAACTTTGGTGTAAGGTAAGGTTGGTTAGGTCGAACCTCGACTGGGTACAGTGTCACTTTTCGGGTCAATTTATCAGTTACCTGAACAAAAAGTGACTTAAATACTAAGTTTGAACATTTGTCTAGGTGTAAATATTGAAATACCGTCCTTAAATATGATGGATTAGTCATAAAATCAATCTGTTGAGGTTCACATTCACGAAGATGAGTTTGTGCTGTTTTACAAGTTTTAGGAGTAAGTTGGAGATAACTTCTATCAAACCCAAATAGAATAGTACAAGATAGTATTTATAATATTACTAAATAGTATTTATTTTTGATCTTGATGTGTAAGATAAGGTTGGTTAGGTCGAACCTCGACTGGGTCACAGTGTCACTTTTCAGTGTCAATTTATAGTTAGCTGGACGAAAAGTAACTAAATGCTAAGTTGAACATTTGTCTAGGTGTTAATATTGAAATACTATCCTTAAATGCGATGGATTAGTCATGGATAAATAACATAAAAATTTTTACAACAAAACTGTACAAACCGTGAGAGACTGTTGTGACAAACGTAAGAAGAACAGATATATAAACACCAATAGTTAGCTAGTTAGTTATCAGTTAAAAAGAACAGATAATTTTCAATCAAGAATTCTCTGTGAAACTTTTACATTACAGCAATTGTTTTCAATAATGAATTTTTCATTCTTCTTTCTTTTTCGTATTTTATCTGAGTCAAGTTAGATTTTTCTTTAATCTGTTTATATTTCACCCAAGGACAAGAAAATATATATCACATAAAACAAATCTAATTGCTGGTTATATCTACAGCAAAATAATAAAAAACGTAATCTATCTCTATATACAAGTACCAGTTATTATTAAAAGATATCAAAATTCCAATCATCTGAATACAACAATAAACAATACATATAATAGATAGAAAAAGTTAAAAGAGAGACTTAAAACCATCAATACATATTAGACCATGTTATATCCAACTATAAAATAAAAGATAAACATTTTTTTGTTCTAAACGATTAATGGATTTCGATAAATCTTTCTGGAGTTTTTTAAGGGAATTTTTCAGGATTTTTTGAATTTTGGAAATATAGTTAGATTGTAGAAATAAATGGAAAAATTTACAAACAACGCTTTCATGCATTGAAAAACATTTGAGGCATTGTTTGGCATTGAAAAAAAATGAAAACTTGTCATCTTATTTCAATTTACTTATGAGCCCTACGTCTGTCGGGTCATCAAGTATGTATATATATATATATATATTTATATATATATATACATATATATATATTATATATATAATATATATTATATTGTATATATATATATATCTTGATGATTTTTTGTTCGACGTTGAAACATACTGAAATGAATAAACTGCCAACCGTCGAATGTAAAGAATTTATTTTATTTTTTATACGTTTCGAGACTAGATGTGTCTCATCATTCAGCTAAAAGAAATTTAGAATATAAAGAAAAAGTTTTAAAAAAATGAATTTATACAATGGAAAAAAATAATTAAATAATGTAAATTCTTTACATTCGACGCATTGGCTTTTTTATTCATTATATATATATATATATATATATATATATATATATATAAATACACTGGAATAAAACCTAAATATATTGAATTCAAATATTTGTGTATTATTACATATATTTCTAATTATTTGCAATTTATTTATTTTATTATTTCAGGGCTATTTATTCAAGAGGACAATCAATAGATTTTTCTTGCCTTACTACACTAGAAATAGTACGCTTGATTACAATTGCTCACCGATATATGGTAATTCAATTTTATGTATTTATTTATTTACACAATTTAATATCCAAATTTAGTGTGCAAATTAAAACCAAAAATGATACATGAAACATTTAGAATTGTTGAAATACACAAAAACTCTTACATAGTTGCAAAATAAAAACACTCTAAATAAAACTACTTGGTATATAAAACGTTAATAAAAACAATGAATTAGTATTATTTTTTTATGTATTATCCGAAATAACTGTTTTGTGATTTTAGGCAGAAGATATTGTTAATATATGTGCAGTAAAATTAATTCCTGAGCAAATATGTCATGAAACTTTTGAAGATTTAATTTGGCCTGTATGTATGATATTGAGGAGCTGAAAAATAAGTGTATAAAGGTATATATTGTAATATATATATATATATAATATATATATATATTATATATATTATCTGATTGTTGTTTTCAGTTTTTTCCAAGAACATGTGAAGGATTTTTGCCCATGAGGGCTTTATATATTTAACATCAGATGCTCTTAACACAATATTGCAACTAGAAGTTTTGAAAATTGATACAGTGATTGAGGTGATGCAAACTTTAATTATAATATATTATATATATATATATATATATATATATATATATATTTATTTATAATTTTAGATTTTCAACGCAGTCGTAAGGTGGGCTGAAAATATTTTATATGATTCTGAGTGCCATATGGATGAAGATGATTCGAGCTTACGTGATAGCAATGTATTTTGTTCTACAATGGAAGCGAAATGTAGTAGTGAACAAGGTAAAATATTATGGATAATACATTTAAATTTCTCATCCATATTTTAACGTATTATAAATAAAAAAGTATTATTTGGAAATCATGCAATTAATAGTTCAAAAAATGTTGCGTTATTTATCTTTTCGAAGGAGACGTTTATGTTTCGCTAAAAAATCCGATTTGCCAATTATATGTTTTCTCGACGTTTCAAGCGTTCTGAATCGAATGAGACCGAATTTAAGAAAGAAAATTATGTGTGTGTATGTATGTGAGCCGATTTTGATCGTTTCGACTTACTTAAAAAATTTAAAAGACATTTGATGTAATTCAATAAAGAATCGGCTTACATACACGTATATACATACGTACTTACATACACCAGAGATCTAGGGAATTCTAGAGCCTCCCCCCATGAAATAATGCTAAAGGCAGTTTTCTTGGGCAAAAACGCAAGATATAAGCGAAGAAATGACATACCCAGACAAAAGACCTAGTTTGGTATGTATAAACATATACACACATAATTTTTTCAAAGTTGGATTGATTTATTCGATTCAGAATGACTTGAAACGTCGGAAAACGTAAAATTATCAAATCAGAATTCTAATTTTCGGGAAGTTCCAAAAATATATTTATAGAAAAATATTGTCTGTGTTCCAAACAATCTAATTTTTTCAAAATTTTCAAAAACTTTTAAAGCTTTTTTAAAATTTTAATTTTTGGTGCGGTAAGATTCAGAAATTTGTCTTAAAACACTTATACAATTTACAATTATGAGAAAAACTGTTATTGCCAGAAGTGGGAATAGAATTCTAGAGCCTCCCCCCATGAAATAATGTCATACTGCGGTTTTCGTGTGGACGAAACGCAAGACATAAGCGAAGATTTTAGTCGGTATTTGAGTAACGCATACCCCGACAAAAAACCTAGGTTGGCCGACTTTTTCCAAAATCGGTCTCATTCGATTCAGAATAGCTTGAAATGTCGAGAAAACATACAATTAGCAAATCAGATTATCTGATGAAAACTTAAACTTCATTTTCGGGAAGTTAAAAAATGTATTTATAATAAAATAAAGTCAGTGTTCTCAAAAACAGAGCATCATTGTTTTTAAACTTTGTTTTTAATTAGTGCTTATATATAATTGATAGCGTAAATTTATTCAATATGAGCAGATTTTTACAAAATCTTTAATTTTAAAAAAATTTACAGTTTCACAATGGCAAAAGATGAAAATAAATAAACTAGAGAAGAAAAAATCTGTATTATAATTTAAGTTATTGATATGTTCGGTGAGCATAGTCTTGAATTGTTTGGTATTTTTTTTAGTTATTTTTATGTTAATGAAAGCGTTTACTCAGGTTTTGGCTAGTTGCTTCGATATAAATATGTTCACAATTAGAGCAATTAATCTGATATACTAAACTGAACTAACCTTCTACTTTTTATTTCTCTCAATTTTAATTTTTATCTATAAAGAAAGTGCATTATTACATGTAGCTTTTTATATTTGTTTTATTATTGAAACTAGTTGGTTTGGTATTTAGCCTTGAGGCAAGTTACATGAACTTCCCGATATGAGTAAATAATCGACTTAATGAAAAGAATGAGTAAATAATATACTTCATTAATCTTACTTTAAAAAAAACGATAATAATTTTAGCAAAGTTTGACGAATTTTTAAAATTAAACTACTTGTCGTAAGGCCGCAATATTACAGTAAGTTCTATAAGACCATGATGTATGTCGCCAAAAAAAGTTCCATGAAAATCGGCTTAAATTTTTTTCAACAGGTAATTACAAGAGAACGGCTCGGTAGATTTTCACCTAAAACTAACCAGTACCATTCCCAACTAATATTTTTCGAACAGTTTTTGATTTTTTAAAATCGGTTCGCGGTAGGATAAGCTTAAAAGTGGACGAAAATTTAACACTTTTTTTCAACAGTTAATTACAGGAAAACGGCTCGGTAGATTTTCACCTAAAATTAATCAGTACCATTCCCAACTAATATCTTTCGAACAGTTTTTGATTCTTTAAAATCGGTTCGGTAGGATGAGCTTAATTGTGGACGAAAAGTTTAACACTTGTTTTTTCAAACAAAAAGAAACGGCTTGGCAGATCGTTTGCACAAAACTGACAAACGATAGTCCTCACCGAAATACATCAAATGGCTTTAAATTTCTAAAATCGGTTCAGGCGTTTTTGAGAAAACGTCGATCAAAAGTCTAATTTTGACAAATGCCAAAAGATCATACCAATTTTTGCAAACTTTGACGAATTTTTAAAGCTGAACCAGTTGTCGTAGGGCCGTAATATTTTAGTATGATCTAGAAGACTCTGGTATCTATCGTCAAAAAAATAATCATAAAAATCGTCGCGAATTTTTTTTTTTTTAAACTTTATTGCAAGAAAACGGCCTGGCCGATCTCTACTAAAAACTAATCAGCACGATTCCCAACCAATATCTTTCGAACGGTTTTTGAATTTTCAAAATCGATTCAGAACTGCGGGCTAAAACGTGGACGAAAACCTTTTCACTTCTCTGCTATTTACGAAGAAACGGCTTGGCCGATCGTCGCACAAAACTGACAAACAATAGTCCTCATCGAGATACATCGAATGGCTTTTAAATTTTTGAAATCGGTCCAGCCGTTTTTGAGAAAGCGGCGATTTACGGCAAAAAATCTGTTGGTGCACACGCGCACACACACACACACACACACATACTTTTTCCAAATTTGGTCTCATTCGATTCAGAATGGCTTGAAACGCCGAGAAAACATAAAATTAGCAAATCGGATTTTTTTATGAAAACATAAACTTCTCCTTCGGGAAGTTAAAAAATAATTTTCTTATAATTTATTAAACATGTTTCATATTAAATACAGTAATATTTATTTTTCGTCCAATATATTTGTTATGCATCAAAAACTGACCTTTTTATAGTGATTTTCGTTTAGCACGGTTTTTCCATATAAAAGTGTTTTTAATAGTGTAGTGTAGTTTTTTCTGGTGTATTAATTTTTCATCAATTTAATTTTCAGTTCAAATGGATACATCTGATACACCTGATCCTGATTCCGGTATCCATTCGACCACAACTTTCCATAATCTTTCTGCAAATAATTCAAAACCAATTCGAAACTTTACCGGTTACAGAAACTTTGAAAGAGAATCTGTAGCCGAGTCAACAATGATGGACTGGTCTCCAGAAGAAAAAAAAATCGATCCGAATTATGGAAACAAGATACGAGAAATTTTAAAAGTAATTAATATGATACCTTAATCTAATTTTGTGTAAGCACTGTAATTATTTTAATTTTTAGAACAGTGGAGTATTGAAACGTATTAGATTTTGTACCATGAGTCCGGTAGATTTTGGAACACATGTTGTACCGAAACAATTTTAAACAAGTATGAGGTAATAATTTTATCTGCAATTCTTATTGATGCAACAATTTATTTTTACATTTTTTTACAGGTTTCAATAATTTTTCTTGTAATTAACATGCTCACAAAATCAGAAAGTGGTTGGGGATCTAGGTTAATAGATGGTTTAATATCGAGGAATAAGAATTATCTTACAGATATTTGTTTGAACTCCACTTCCCAAACTATTGAAGCAAAATCTCTAGAATGTACTACAGGTAATAACTTTATCATAAAATTAATTTTTTTTTTTATATTTTATGCAATTTTATGTCGGGATTACGTTCCAAAAATAACGCGACGCAAATTGTGAAGCGACGTTAAGTGAATTATTGAGATACTTTGCTCTAGAATTTAAAAAAAATGTGTTTTTTATTGAATATTTTTAAAGTTTAACTGTTCAAAAATATGTGTACAAGAGGAATTTTCAAAATTTAAATGATTTTCGGAGTTATATCTGTTTGAGCACGATAATTCACTCACAACTTCAAATGTATAAATGATTGAATAAATGAGCAAATAAATGAATAAGTAATTAAATAAACATGGATGAAAAAATTAAATAAACAAATGAAGTAAATAAATAAATAAATTATTTAAATAAATAAATGAGCATGAATGTTAATAAATAAATTAATAAATAAACCAGAAAGCTAATATATAAATAAAAAAAGAATTAAAAAATTTAACGAATAAAGAATTAAATAAAAATACTAAATAAATAAAATAATTAATTGAATTAATAGATAAATAATAAATAAATGAACAAGAAGGCTAATGAATAAATAAAAAAAAATCAATAATCAAGCATTAAAACAAATGAAAACTGTCATCTGCCAAAAATTTCAATTTACTTATGTGCCTAGACAATATTGGAATATGTATAATAAATTCATGATTATGAATAAGAAAAATGAAATATCTACATTATTGCCAAAAAGCAGCTGAAATTATTTAAGTTATTAATGTTTTTTTTATTATTAGTTATTTCTTTGAAATTATATCGAGTTTTCTTAATAGAAGATTTCTTTTAGTATGATCTATGATATGTATATGTATATGTATGATACATACATACACACACACATACATCCATTTTTTCTAAAGGATGCCAAAGTATTCAGAAACTTTCGAAATTTAAATATATATAAGAATCCTCATATTTTTTTTGATTACTATAAACTTACCCTAAGCAAATGTAAAAATCGAGATTATCAAAAAAATTGTACGTTTTTTTAAAGATAATATATAATTGAAATGATGAACTAATAATTAATAATAATTTACTATCTACTTCTTTCTTTTAATTAAGTTCTATTCAAAATGTAAAATTTTCGGTTTGAAAAAATCTATATTACGATTTAAATTATTGATATGTTCGGTGAGCATGGTCTTGAATTGTTTGGTATTTTTTTAGTTGGTGCCATTTTTTTTCTAACCTTCCTATTATTTTACCTGTTTTATTAGTTTTACAATGTTTTACAGGTAATTTATTTATCATAAAATTATAATTTTATTCGTATTTTATGCAATTTTTATCAAATGTACCAAAAATAACGCGACGCAAAGTGAATTAAAGAGGTACTTTGGCTTAGAATTAAAAAAAACATTTTTATTGAATATTTTTCAAATTTTATTAATAAATTTAAATTATTTTCGGAGGTATATCTGTTTGAGCGTGTTTTTATTGACTATACCCACGATTTTTAAAATCTTACTAAACCGATTTATTTGAAATTTTTATCTTCTTAATAGATTTCTTTTTATTACGATCTACTATATGTATATGTATGATACATACACAAACACACACATACATAAATTTTTTCTAAAGTATGCCAAAATGTCTAGAAACCTTTGAAGCGTAAATTTATATATAAAAATTTTCATTTTCGAGTTTTTTTCGATTAGTATAAACGTACCCCAAGCAAAGATAAAAACCGAGGATATCAAAAACATTGTACATTTTTTTCACATGTACTATAATAATTTACTTTAGATTACTTTCTTTTATCTTAAAATTTCTTTTATCTTTGGGTTAAAAAAATCTATATTACGATTTAAATTATTGATGTGTTCGGTGAGCATGGTTTTGAATTGTTTGGTATTTATTTAGTTATTTTTATGGCGTTTGCTCAGGTTTTGGCTAGTTTTTCCGATATAAAAATGTTCACAATTAGAGCAATTAATCTGATATACTAAACTAGCTTCTACTTAAATATGGAACTGCTTTAAATAAAATGATTAGTCTCAATTCCCACACTCTATTGAAAATTGAAGTTTTTTAAAAGGTTTAACAAATTCAGAAAAAAACAATTATATCACAACAAATAACAGATTTCAAACGAACAATTATCTGACTACGTTCAGTAAAACTGCCTTCTACTTCATCATTGTAGAAATGCGCTTTTTTGATGTCTTTCAAAAATTTGTTATCTAGACCTTTTTACCTATACGCGGGGTAACTAGGAATAGCCACGTGGCAAACTCGTTTAAAGTCTTATTTTAATTTTAAAGGTATTTTACCAAATAATTACATTTTTAATTTAATGCTAAAAAACTACCAACGGAAGAGAATACTTTTATTATGGATTTTCAAAGATTACCGTTTATCTTCCGATAGCAAAGTCATAAGAATCAAGGTTATAGCTGGTTATACATCTTTTTCCCTCTACTTTCAAATATTGTTGTTAACAATGCTTAACTTTACTGGTTTTTGACACATCATTGGGGGACCTTTTTAACCCCGGACCTTCATATAATACTATCTATTCTTCGATAAATTCTGGGAAATTATAACTGGGAAAATGTTATTCGACAAAATGTCTCTTTGATCGATACCAAATTTATGTTCTGGATTTAAATAACATAAATAAAAAATAATATATAATAGAAAATGTATTATAAATACCAATGAGTGTATAATTATACAAATGAGATCTTTCAGAGCACCGTGTTTGAGAAAAATATGATTTGCAAAAAAAGACGTTAAAAAGTGCATTTTTCATATTAACATTTCAAAGAAGTTGATATTTTGAGTTTCTAGTAACACTTGCGATCCGTTTAATAGCGTTTTTGTGTATAAATAAAACTACAAACAAAACTACTTACTATAATTTATCACAATTAAATAATATTCATGTAAAGTAAAACATCCTATTAAACGTAATCGAACATCATCTGCCAAAATCGTTTGACATTTGACGTATTAGCCACCGTCCATTGTTTGATTTAAATTACGCTTCTACAAAAGTTTTCAAATTAAAAATGTAAAGTTTCCACGCGATTTTGAAATAATATCTCACCTTTCCGACAACCTACTGATTGGCACGAATTTTTCAAGACTAAGACTGGCCAAATCGGTTTAGCCGTTTTCGAGTTTTACTTGGACATTTGAAAGAGAGCTCCATTTTTTCATATAAGATAAAACTACAAACACCACAATTTAATTATAATTAAATAATACTCACGTAAAACATCATATCAAACGTAATTGAGCATCATCTGTCAAAAACGTTTGACATTAGACGTATTAGCCACCGTCCATTGTTTTAGTCAAATTACGCTTCTACAAAAAAATTCAAAATAAAAATGTAAAGTTTCTACGTGATTTTGAAATAATATCTCACCGTTTCGACAACCTAGTGATTAGCATGAATTTTTCCAAGACTAAGACTGGCCAAATCGGTTTAGCCGCTTTCGAGTTTTAACGGATTATTTTATCTAGAGCTCCATTTTTATATATAAGATATATATATATATATATATATATATACATATATATTATGTTTTATTTTTTTCAGGGGTTCTCACGTTTGATTTCCACAACCGATTTTGGAAGCGCAAGTCATCTTTCGGGTTCACCACCGAAACTTTTCAATGTTCTTCCAAAGTGCCGATCGTAATAGAAGGTGTGATTATGCCACCGAAATGCAAACTAACCAAAAGAATCGGTGCCAGATATGAAGAAGGGATCACAATTCATATTTACAAAAACTTCTTCAGAATCTAAAGCAGGCGAAGTGATTGCTGAATGTAACCAGAAAGTCAGGAGACCTTATGGGAGTAATTTTGAGTACCCTATCAAGTATTCGCTGCACGAATCCCCCAGGGTTCTGTACGAGGGCCAATGGTTTACTGTTTTGATGTAAGTTGGAAATATAATTATACAGTAGATCTAGACTCTTATAACTAAGGTGACCATATTTTTTTAAAGTCAACACCTGGACGGCAATTTTTAGATAGGCTAGTCCAGGACGGGAGGAGGGGTGTCTTGGAACAGTTTTTTATATGAATCATTTTTTTTAATGATAACTGCGGACTGTCAGTAAGAACTTTATTATTCCATATAAAAGTTTTGAATAAAACGACTTTGAATTTGATTTTTTATTCTTTAGCAATAAATAGAAAATTCGGGACATTTTTTTGGTTTTTATCAAATTACTCACAAACTTGATATGAAAGCACTATTTTGAGTTAGATAGAGTGAAACTATAACTATCTAACTCAAAACGACTTTGTCTACAAAGTCAATAATAATAAATAACTAATGGGGTGGGTGGCATCGTGCCTTAAGGCGAATTGCTGGAACTTCCCGTACCGTAACGAAATGTTCGAGGAATATTGAATATTTTCAAATAGATTATTATAAATATTGTAACATTGTCTAATATTTATAAGAAATATATAAACTGAATTGCAGAGTTGAAATTATTTGTTTAAAGTATATTAGAACTATAGTCAGAATTAAAAATAAAATCTGAATTATTTTCGATATACAAAAAATTAAAAAAAAAAAAAAATGAAACAAAATTTTTTTTTTTCAAAATCAATTATTTTGTTAAGACAAGCAGAAAGTTCTTTGAATCAATTGAATCGGACGCTTAGTTCTCTCAAAAACTGCCGTTTTTTGTACATTTAGCTCTGTATCTCCGAAATGGCTGGGCCTGCCTTTGCGAAAAACTAATAACCCCTTCTCCCAATCATTACTAATTGAATGTTTTTTAGATCATTCAAATCGGATGCTCCGTTCTCTCAAAAATTCGATTTCTATTTTCTGCACTCTTTGCTCTTTATCTCCGTAACTGCTGGACCTGCCTTTGCCAAAAACTAATCAGCACATCTCCTTATCAATAGGAATCGAATGTTTTTTAAACCATTCAAATCGGTTGATCCGTACGCCCGAAAACGTGGGCGAAAATTTGTATCCATACATACATACACACACACACATACATTTTTTCTGAAGTATGCCAAAATGTTCAGAAACCTTCAAAACGTCGAGAAATGTAAAAAATTTCAATTCCGATTTTCGGCCCATTACGATAACTTACCCTACGGGAAGTTAAAAAGAACTTGATATTTATCGCCAAAAAAAGTTACAAAAAAATTGACGAAAAAACATTGATCCGATCTTTATTTTAAAAACAATTTTTTCTGCTATTAACAAAGAAACGGCTTGGCTGACCGTCGCGCAAAACTGATAAATGCTAGTTCTTATCGACTTAAATCTAAAGGCTTTTAAATTTTTGGAATCGGTTCAGAAGTTTTTGAGAAAACGTCGACGAAAGGTCAAAAATCGGCTCACATACGCACATAATAATAAACACATACATACTTTTTCCAAATTTGATTTTTTGGAATATGGATTTGAAATATTTTATTGGAATATTAATTATGAAGAAATTGAATAGTGAAAAAAAATTATACAGAGTTTAAAAGCGAAAAAAATCACATAGTTTCTGCTGTACTAATAAAAAATACAGTCTCTGATACAAAATTTTCGAGATATTTGAAGAAATGTAGAAAAATGCCCCGAATTTTCCATTGCATTTATCAAAATTTCGATTTCAAAGTCGCTTTATTCAAAATTTTTATATCGGAGTATATATAACTGTTGGCACGGAATTGTTGTAAATTTTATTTAGTTTTTTCCAACCTATCTAACTCAAAAAGAGTGCTTTCATATGATATTTGTGAGTTATTTGACAGAAACCAAAAAAATGTCCCGAATTTTCTATTTATTGCTAAAGAATGAAATATCGAATTCAAAGTAGTTTTATTCAAAACTTTTATATACTTTGTAGACAAGTACATTAACCATTTTCAATCATAATTATTATGCAATTTTTATAATTTCTTGTTACTGGATTTAATAAAATTATACAGAGTTTTAAGGAGGAAGGGAAGGGTTTGACAAAAAATCACGAAATACTGTGAGGGGATGAGAGGGGATATAATAAGATATCACGTGTATTTAATATTTACCTGTATTTTATAAAAAAATCCAAACATTTAAAAAAAAAATCAAATATTCTACAATTTTTTCTCGAGAAATTAAAAAAATTGAAAATACACGTGATATTTGTTGGGAAAGGGGGAGGGAATGAATATCACTAAGGTCCAAAAATCCTTAAAAAGTTTATCACGTCATTAATGGACTGCCCCTAAAGTCGTTTATTTTTAAAAATTCATCAAAATTTGATTTTGTTTAGCCTTGTTAAGATTAAACGTTTGATCGACGTTTTCTCAAAAACTGCTAAATCGATTTTAAAAATTCAAAAAACCATTCGATGTAACTAGATAAGGACCATCGTTTCCCAGTTTTGTTCGATGATCGACCGAGCCGTTTCTTTGTAATTTGGAAAAAAGTGTTAAACATTTCGTCCACATTTAAGCTCATACTACCGAATCGATTTTTAAAAATCAAAAAATGTTCGAAAGATATAATTTGGGAATGATACTGATTAGTTTTAGGTGAAAATCTACTGAGCCGTTTTCTTGTAATTAACTGTTGAAAAACAAATTTAAGCCGATTTTTGTGGAACTTTTTTTTGGCGATATATATCACGGTCTTATAGAACTTACTGAAATATTACAGCCTTACGACAAGTAGTTTAATTTTAAAAATTCATCGAAGTTTGAGAAAATGAATAGTTTTTTTTGACGTTTGTTAAAATTAAAATTAGACGATTCACTTGTAATGACGATAGAGTACTTGGTCTTAATGAACTTACTAAATCATTAAGTTCTACGGAAACTGGTTCAATTATAAAAGTTATTGGTTTTTGAAAATTTGCTTTTAGAAAATACTCCGAGTTAACATGTTCGTTCGGTTTCAATTATGTGTAATAAATCCACTCGGAAATCACTCATAAATTAATTTATTTTTTTATTGATTAAGTCGATTAATTACAGTATTACACGTATCGGGAAGTTCATGTAACTTGCCTCAAGGCTAAATACAAATACCAAATAGTATTATAATATTAGGTTTTTTTAGATCTATTAACTAATTTTCCTATAATTTCAGAAAATTTCACAAAAGAGGCGATTATTATGGCGGAATAGGTTATCGTGAAACTAGTATTAATAACGACATTATCAGCGTTTCTCCCAAAAAACAATTTGGCATCATCCAAGGATTCCGATATAGAACGATAGTATAAAATATTAATATTTTATTTATATAAAATATTTATATGTATATAAGCAGCTGTGATTTGGATACGGAACCATATCAGTATTATTAAAGGCTGTGTTGAACATTGCTTTAAAAATGTCCTATATTTCTCGATTTAATAAACTGATTGCTGAAATTAATAATAACAGCAATAATAATAATATATAAATTTGCATATAATTTTATATATATTATTATGTGAACTTTGCACGTTTTTATGAACTACACGTTGATAAGACTTTCTTTCCAAATTTTGTACATGTCCTATAATTTTTAAGTAATTATTTTAATTTATTTCATATATAAAAATAAAGTTTTTAGTCTTAAACATATTTTTTTCAAGTCAAAATCGAAGCGAGAAATATTGGAAAACCATACAATTTAATTAAAATTGTGATTTTTAATAATCCAATTTACATATTATTATGAATTAGTTAGTACTAAAGAGACTTTTATGCTACTTTTAAGATGTTTGTATTTTATTTGATTTTATTCTTGTTTTTCACTATTCTGTATATATTGTGTATGTCTTGTCATATATCTTGTACTATATCTTGTAAATATATCTATTTGTTTGTGAAGAAATAAATTATTTTATTTATTTCTGGGTTTATTATTTTTCAGAATTTTATTTATTTTATTTATACTAACTTTCCTTATCTATGTATCTATCCATATATCACAGTTGTTTATATGAGTATGAATATTTTTTTAAATTTTTTTGAGAGCTTTTTCATGTTTCAGAAGTTTCTGTGACATCTGTTTTCACTTGGAAATATATGTTGCAATATATTTCCAAACTAGTGGTGTATGGCATCGTGCCTTAAGACAAGTTGCTGGAACTTCCCGTACCGTAATGAAATATTCGAGAAATTTCAAACGTTTTCAAATATATTATTACAAATATTACAAATATATTACTTTCACTATTTTTGCTATCTTGATATATCTGAGTAAATCATAAATCAATTTATCTCCGGAACATTAACAATAGACATTTCATTTAGAATTCAATTTAAAAAAAAATAGAAAAATACACAAAATTGAAAAAGTGCTCACATCTAAACGCATTTGCAAATAATTCTGTGCGACATTTTCACTTATACTGTGCTTAGCCTGGCGGCATTTTCACATTTTTCAATAGTTTTCCCAAAATTGAAAAAGAACTCCAGTACATAAACAGTCTAAACGCACTTGGGTAAACATTTGTACCAGAGTGGCGCTTAGACTGTGCTTAGCCTGGGTCATTTTTTGGATTTTTAATTCAAAATTATCAAAATATTTTATGGAAAATAAAAAAAGATGTAATAATTTTTTATCCTCAAAAGCAATTGTTTTGTCAATACAAGCAGAAAGTTTTTTAGATCATTCAAATAGGACGCTTAGTTCACTCAAAAACTGCCATTTATGCACATTTAGCTTTGTATCTTCGAAATGGCGGGACCTATCTTTGCCTAAAAATAATCACCTCTTCTCCCAATTATTACAAATTGAATGTTTTTTAGTTCATTCAAATCCGATACTTCGTTCTCTCAAAAACTCGATTTTTATTTTCTGCACTCTTTGCTCTTTATATCCGTAACGGCTAGACCTGCCTTTGCCAAAAACTAATCAGCACATCTTCCTATCAATCTCAGTTTTAGGAACTATCAATAGGGATCGAATATTTTTTAAGCCATTCAAATCGGTTGATCCGTGCGCCCGAAAACGTGGACGAAAAAATGCGGACATACAATACGCACACATCCATTTTTTCTGAGGCATGCCAAAATGTTCAGAAACCTTCAAAACGTCGAGAAATGCAAAAATTTGCAATTTTGATTTTCGGCCCATTACTCTAACTGCCCTACGGGAAGTTAAAAATGAATGAAAATATTTTTTAAAAAACTAAAATTTACAGATTTTAAAAAATGTGACTGGTTGCATTTTGTTCCAAATTTTTGTTTCAAAATTTTATTGATTTTATTAATTTTTCCAACAAAAAGTTTCCTATGTGCTCGACATTTTAAGTTATTCTGAATTTTGAATCGTTTGACACCGAATTTGGAACTAGGTGAAAGTGGCATTTTGCCCCAAGGCAAGTTGCATGAACTTCCCCAAATGTGTAATAATTGACTTAATCAATGGAAACTGAGGTTTAGATATTTTGATAAAAATTTTAATTAATTAATTAATAGATATGGCTTTTAAATATTTAAAATTGGTCTAGCCGTTTTTAGGAAAAAGTCGACGATTAAAAAATGGCTCCCACACACATGCATACATTTTCCAAATTTGTTTCCAAACGTTCAGAATGACTTGAAACGTCGAGAATACTATTATCATACAATTAGTAAATCGGTTTTTCTGGCAAAAACATAAACTTCTCCTTAGGTTAATAATTAATAAATCATTCAAAAATAAATAAAATTAGTCGCCTACCTAATGCACCTGGAGTAATATTTATTTTCCCATTAAATGTAATTAAAGAAAAACAAACTTGTCAGTTAGTAATTAGTAAAATGTTTTTCCAAAGGTGTAATTTTACTTATCTGTTTACTTAAAATATCTTGTCCAATCATAATCTAATTATAATTAGAAAAAGCACTTAAGTTTCTTCAGAATTCCATTAATTAAGGATAATTTTTGGGAAAAAGTAGAATAACATTGTACTTGGAAATAGAAAGTTAGATTTTTTATAAACAAAGTATAGCATGTTTTTTTGAAATTGTTAAATTTGTAAGTATGATGTTTTTGCCAGAAAATCTGTTTTGCTAATTTCATGTTTCCTCCAAGTTTCAAGTCATGAACTAATAAACTAGTTCTTCAGTTTATGAATAATATATGAAGTTTAGTATAATTATAAAATTATTAACTGTGTTCATTATTTTTAACATGCAAAGCTAGAAAATGTAGATGTACTAGGACTTTTTAAAATTATATATAAAAAAGATTATAAAATTATACTAAAAAAGATTTCATCAAAAAAAGTGATTTTATAAATTCCTTTCCAGACGGAGAAACAAATTTTGTAATTCAAAATTTCTTCATATTATGTCTTTTTTAATTGATAATAGTACAAAGGACTATTATAAGTTGAAGAAATTAATTAGAGAAAATTAGTTTAAATAATGAAATTTTGAATATATAGAAATATGTCATTTGTGAGGACACAATGTGATTTTTACGTAAATTTTTTTAACTAATTTTCTGAAGTAGAAGTTTATATTTCGACCAGAAAATCCGATTCCAATACATCCCTGATTAAATAATTATAACTTTTCATGTTAAACACTAATAGGCCTTTAATAATTACATATATGAAATGTTGCACATGTATTAAATTATTTTTAGATATTTTATAATTAATTAATTAATCTGATTTCAGATAACTGGCTTTTGCTGAAGGTTAAATATTGTTGCATGATTTTAAAATATTCAGTAATGAAAAGTGCATCGAAAAAATCTGTATGGACTGTTAGCCCTTATGGAAAAACTGAGAGGGCAAGAAGATCCAAAAAAGGTAAATTTTGAATATTAATTGTATTAAATTAATTAAAAATTAAATAATTATATTGAATAAATTGAAATTTCTAACTGAAGACACCAAATATTTTTACAAGTAAAATAAAAATAGAAAAAATTTAGAGTGATTTTTTTGAAATTTACAATAAATTAGCTTTTTCCTGTTTCTAGTAAACAGAGTAATATTATCTAAAACATATAGATATTGATTGTTTTCAATGCATTTTTTAATGATTTAATTGATTTTACAAAAGTATTAAAAATTTTATTTCTACAGGGCTATTATAGTAAAATTTATCATCACAAAACATATATAGAATTTATCAAGATTTTTTGTACTTTTACAAGACTTTTTGAATTGTTTGTAATACTTTAAATGTAATATTTGTTATTTTTTCTGTTTACTTTATTTCAGAATATTTAATTCTCCAAGATAAATCCATCCAGTGTTTAATAAAGGTAATAAAACTTTATAATTGTTGATGTTAATATTACTTTATTTGAATATTAGTTTTTTTGTCCAAATTATTTTTTTTAATTTCTACATTTTATTGTTTATTTATTTATTTTATTTTATTCATATATTTTTCATCCACAAAATTCTTATTTTGTTTATTGATTATTTAAAATAATTTTAGTTGAGATTATTTAATATCTTATTAGTTTTTATTAAAAATAATATTTTATTAATAATATTAAATTAAATAACATTTCTATTATTATTATAAGTATTCTATACAATTTAAAAACTTGTATATTTGTTAAAAAAATCATATTGCTATTATTTAGTTTATTAACTTTCCATATGGCTTTCAAAAATTTAAAGAAAATCGATTTTTTTCATACATTTCATAAAAATGTTATTGTTTTCAATATTTTCAAAAAGTCGATTTTAATCAAAATTTTCAAAAACAAATCAATTTTTTCCAAATTTTTGTCAAAAATGATTTTTTAGAAAGAAAATCTCATATTTTTATTATATGAGGTTCTTCATTCAATCTCTAGATTTTCTTAACTTCCGAAAATATTTATATAAATTTACGTTTCAAAGCCTTCTGAACATTTTGGCATACCTTATAAGGAGAACCCGCGCGTTGCTCGTCTCGGATTTTGATGAAACTTGGCACAATGGTAGACTTGATGCCCAAACTGACCGTGGTAAAATATTAGAGGCCTATGAAAAGCGGTTTAATTATAAAAATTAATTAAAGTTTGCATTTTAGCAGCGCGCGTAATGCATAGCTTGCAGTGCTATTCCTTATCAATAGCAGATTGGACGAGTGGCTATCGTCGTAGAATTCTAATATTTGCTCCGGGGTTCAATTCCCAATTCAGATATAATATTTTTTTATTATTTTTGTTTGATATTTATAATTTCACGTGTAAATAATATTATCATTTATTTGAGTTTTCGATTAATTTTATATTTTTTGCTGAATATTCCATAATAAAGTCCTCCGTAACACCTGTAAAATTTTATTTTGATATTACTTATAAAACTTACGATCATATAAATGTTAAGTGATTCCTGAAACATTATAATTTTGTATTAATAACAACAATAATACGGAAGAAAATATATAATTTATTTTCAAATTTAGCCAAATTTTCAAACTATGTTCAAATTTACTATTATGAGGATGATACTGTGTACGTTTGACCAGCCCAAGAATCTAATATTAATAAAAAATATTCTTTTTGTCATATGGCTTGAAAACGTTATTAATAAAATTTATTCGCTGCAGTTTTTGTGTTTTTCTTATTTTCACGATAAGTACAATTCCCACACTTGTAAATTTGAACATAGTTTTTATATGGAAATAAATTATATATTTAACTTCCCGTAGGGCAAGTTATAGTAATCGCAAAAAAATCGAAAATGAAAATGTTTATATATCTTTACGTTTCAGAGGTTTCTGAACATTTTGGCATACCTTAGAAAAAATGGATGTATGTGTGTGTGTGTGTGTGTATGTATGTATGTATGTATGTATGTATGTATGTATGTATGTATGTATGTATGTATGTATGTATGTGCGTGTGTGTATGTATGTGCGGATACAAATTTTCGTCGACGATTTCGGGAACACGGATCAACCGATTTGAATAATTCAAAAAACATTCGATTCGTATTAATAAGGAGACGTGCTGATTAGTTTTTAGCGCAGGTCTAGCCGTTCCAAAGATACGGGGCAAAAAGTGCCGAAAACGGTAACTCAGTTTTTAAGAGAACGGAGCGTCCGATTTGAATATTTCAAAAAACATTTTACTTGTATTGACAAGATAAAGAATTGATCAAATTTTCATGAAGGCAGGTCTAACGGTTTCGGAGATCTGATGAAAAAAGTAAAAAAAAATGCCATTTGGCGGTCAAAAATGATCATTAGACATATGCACATCAAATTATCAAATATTTTATAGAGATTTTAACAATAAGTATAATTTTTTTTACATTTCTATGGGTTCCGTACCAATGTTTACGCGTTAGACGGCGACGCGGCGCTTACGGGCTTTGATATTTCGTCTTTATGCAGTTAAAGCAGTACGATTGCTCTGAAAAAAAGTTTAGATCTTCCAAATATGTCAAATAAAATAAAACATTTTTTTTTTAAAAAAAAAAATAAAAAAAATTTTTTTTTTTTCAAAAAAAGTAATTTTTTGTCCCAATATATAGTTTCTCAAAAATCTTATTTTTTCAAAGTAAATTTTTTTCAAAAATCTTAATCGTTTTTAAAAAAAAAATTTTGGTACCGGAAGTTCCAGCAATTTGCCTTAAGGCACGATGCCTTAATTGCCTTAAGACAGAATTCCACTTACAGCTAGTTTCTTCCAATTTTGTGTAAATTAGGCAACTATTTTTTTGAAATTGAATTCGAAATGAAATGAAATGACGATTGTTAATGTTCTGGAGATAAATTGATTTATGATTTATGATTTATGATTTACATTTGATTTGCTCAGATACAACAAGATAGCAAAAATAATGAAAGTTACACTATTTGTAATAATATATATTTAAAAACGTTTAAAATTTCTCGAATATTTCATTACGGTACGGGAACTTCCAGCAATTTGCCTTAATGCCATGCACCCCACTATTTAATTTCTATAATCTATTTCCAGGTGACCCACGACTTCTGCGCCACCAGCAACCTGCACGGCCTCAAGCGTCTCGTCTCTTGCGAACCCAAGCGGAGGCGAGGACAACGCGACCGGGTCGCGCGGACGATATGGGGCGTGATATTCGCGATGAGCGTCGCCCTCTGCGTCTACATGTCGATGCTGGTCTGGACCAGATTCGTAGATAGCCCGACATTCATTTCGGTAAATTATAATAGATAGATTAACTAGTGGTGCCTGGCATCGTGCCTTAAGACAAATTGCTGGAACTTCCCGTACTAAAAATTCAATTTTTTAAGAAATATTAAAGTTTCTTTTAGAACTCTGAAAAAAAAATATATTTTTGAGATTTTTAAAATTTTTGAAAATAATTAACCTTTTTGAAAAATTTGATTTTTTTATACTTTGAAATATTTAGGAAATTTTGAACCTTTTAACTTCGCGTAGGGTAAGTTATAGTAATCGCAAAAAAATCGAATATGAAAATATTTATATATCTTTACGTTTCAGAGGCTTCTGAACATTTTGGCATAGAGGCCGTTAAAGTATTACGTAAGCACTATAGGGGGGCGGGGGGGTTATTCATTTGCTTATTTTGCTTATTTTTGGTAAGAAATTTGCTTACTTTTGCTGACAAAGGGGGTGGGGTGGGGTAAATGATTGTAGTAAATCTGCTTACGTAATACTTGAACGATCCCATACCTTAGAAAAATGGATGTATGAATACAAATTTTCGTCGACGATTTCGGCAACTTTCGGTTCAACCGATCTCAATTATTCATTTCATAAACATTTAATCATTTTTTTTAATTAATAAAAAACATTCGATTCCTATTGATAAGGAGACGTGCTGATTAGTTTTTGGAGAAAGCAGGTCTAGCCGTTCCGAAGATACGGGGCAAAAAGTGCCAAAAACGGTAACTCAGTTTTTAAGAGAACGGAGCGTCCGATTTTAGTAATTCAAAAAACATTTTACTTGTATTGACAAGATGAAGATTTGATCAAATTTTCATGAAGGCGGTCTAGCGGTTTCGCAGATCTAGTAAAAAAAGTAAAAAAAATGCCATTTGGCGGTCAAAAATGATCATTAGACATATGCACATCAAATTATCAGATATTTTATAAAGATTTTAACAATATTAATAAATTTGTTTACAATCCTATGGGTTCCGTACCAATGTTTATCAGTTTGTCTCTATGCAGTTAAAGCAGTACGATTGCTTTAAAAAAAGTTCAGAATTTCCAAAATATTTCAAAATAAAGAAAACATTTTTTTTCAAAACGTCTTTTTTCTAAAAAAGTAAATTTTTGTCAAAAATTTATAGTTTCTCAAAAATCTAATTTTTTCAAAGTAATTTTTTTCAAAAATGTTAATTTTTTTTTAAAAAAATAATTTTTGGTACGGGAAGTTTCAACAATTTGCCTTAAGGCACGATGCCATGCGGGCCACTAGTTTTCAAAGCGATCGTGATAGACTAGCTGCGTAGAAACAAAATATAGAAGCGCGTGGGCGCCGCGTCGCACTATAAACAAAAGTAAAAAAAAATACTCCTATTATTCAAGTATTTTTAAAATATGTGATAATTTAATGCATATGTGTCTAGTCGATCATTTTTGTCCGCCTAATGGCATTTCTTTTCACTTTTTTATAGGATCTCCAAAAATTTACCAGTTCTTCATTTCGTCAATACAAATAAAATGTTTTTTGTATTATTGAAAAATTGAATTACCATTTTTGGCTCTTGCATTGTATCTTGGAATGGCTAAACCTGCCTAATAGGAATCAAATTTTTTTTGAATCATTTAAATCGGTTGAACCGTGTTCCTGAAATCGTTGACGAAAAATTGTATCCGCACATACATACACACACACATATACATTCATTTTTTCTAATTTTAAGGTATGCCAAAATATTCAGAAACCTCTGAAACGTAATGATATATAAAAAATGGTGGTAATGGGAATGATAGATGACGAAGGGTAAAGGAATCATTTAGGGTGCGTTCGACTTGGACGCTTACGCGCTGTGAGCGCTCACGCTTATAAGCACGAATTTTTAGCGTTCGACTTGGCCGATAAGCGCTCAGAATCGATAACTAAATTCCGTTCGTTTTGGAAACTGTGAGCGTCAATAAGCATCAAAATGGCGGCAACTAGCGGTAACGGTAATTGTGTAAATTTTATTACTTTCTGTATCATTCAGCGGGATTATAAAGAATTTAACAATTAATAAATAAATGAAATTTGGTTTGCTTATGCTTAATTCATATTAATATTAAAATTAAAATTAATTAAATTTAAAATTAATTAATATCAATATTAATATTAAAAAATAATTGTGATCTACAGCTTGTCATTTTTGCGGGATTATAAAGAATTTAACAATTAATGAATAAATGAAATTTGGTTAGCTTATGCTTAATTAATAGTAATATTAAAATTAAAATTTAAAATTATTTAAAATTAATTAAATTTAAAATTAATTAATATCAATATTAATATTAAAAAATAATTGTGATCTACAGCTTGCCATTTTTGCGGAATTATAAAGAATTTAACAATTAATAAATGAATGAAATTTGGTTAGTTTATGCTTAATTAATAGTAATATTAAAATTAAAATTTAAAATTATTTAAAATTAATTAAATATAAAATTAATCAATATTAATGTTAATATTAAAAAATAATTGTGATATACAGCTTGCCATTTTTGCGGGATTATAAAGAATTTGACAATTAATAAATAAATGAAATGACAGATAGTAAAAACAACTGACGCTCACGCTCACGCTGCCCTACCTCTGTGGCGTGAGCACGTATGAGCGCAAAATATGTGCTACGAGCGTCCCACGATGGTGCTACGAGCGTACTTATGTGACACTCACAGCGCCAAGTCGAACGATGAAAGCGCGCTCACGGCGCGCTCACAGCGCGTAAGCGTCCAAGTCGAATGCACCCTTATTTGTGTCTACCATTTATTATTATTTATGAATCATTACATATATCATGGCCTCCTATTCAATTGTTTCTCACTGATGGCCATTCTATTCAAACTTATTACTAACTTAGTATAAGTTCATGTTATTAACTTATTTTTTGTATAAGATCTTCATTGAACAGTTGCTATTGCCCAAATTTTTACCGCGTTTCAAAAATAACATATAGTAATTGAATTTATTTGGTCAAACTTAGAAAAAACCACGACAAATGTTTTTATTATATATTTGATTTTTTCAGGTGGAAACTTTGAATTATCCGATTTCCAACGTAGCTTTTCCAGCGGTTACAATGTGCAACACAAACAAAGTCTACAAACCAAATGTCGGAAAAATAGAAAAAATTCTGTGAGTAAAAAAAAAAACAATTTTTTAAAGTTAATGATGATAACACATTGTGTTCTTGAAACTTGAAATGATATATAAAATATGACTAATCCAACAATAAAATAAAATTGTTGTTTATTTATTTTTACAGGTTGATGAATAACATTCCCAAAGAAGAGATAAAACATTTCTTTAGCAACTTGTCATCGCTGGTGATGCCGAGAAAATCTTCTCCAAGTTTTCGACACATTTTCGAGATTTTATTTAACAATAGTTATGACATCGACACACTTATGACAAAGGTAAATAACAGATAAATAATAAAAAAAAAATTATACTAGATTTATATATTTATATGAAATCTATATAGGACAAACTAAATCCAAATGATTTAGATTCACAAACTAAAAAAAATACTAAAGTTTTTTTTTATTCTTATGTATAATATATATATTTTTAATAATGATTTTTAATTTTTTAACTTTGTATCTTATTTATTATGATTTATTTTTTTTAGTTAGCTCAACCTTGTGAAGAATTGCTCCAGGATTGCTCCTGGTTAGGAAAACGCTATGATTGTGGTCTGATGTTCAACCTGATCAAAACCAAGGAAGGCGTTTGTTGTGCTTTTAACTACCATGCTCTTACCCGTAATTTATTTTTGTAAGTAGAAACAAAAATAATCTAAATTTTATTAAATCATAAAAATCACTTCTATAATGTTGGATCGTTGGAACCCGCAAGGTTTATGAATTTGCAACCAAATGTATCCAATAGCAACTGAATTTTTGTATTTGATTTCTTGTAGTTGTTTAATTGTCATGAGTAATTCTATTCTATTGGTTTATATAATATATTTTTTTATATATAGGGAAACTCCAATAATGGAACGAGAAGTTCACGTGAGTGGTTCTGGTGTCGATCAGTCTCTGGTTGCTTTTTTATCCATACAATCAGAACATTATGTTTCACCAATAAAACCATATGCTGCCACAATTGTAAGTATAATCAAATTATCAAAAAAAAAAAAAGGTTCACACGCGATTGAAGTGAAACTTATTTGCTACTGTACAAGATGGCATTTAAGTAAAAATAAAAACATCATATACCAATTTTGAATAATGTTTATTAGTAATATGGTAACACTCGTGATGCACACATTTATTAGTGTTGACCATTATACACATTCATATTAATGATAAATTATAAATTATATATTTATAATAGCATTAAAAATATGATTAAAATATTTAAAAACAATAATGTAATTAAAGTCATACTTCAAATATGACATAATCGGTTTGTCATTGTAATTAGCATCTAGAAATGAACCTTCATTAGAGAAATGAAGTAATTGCTGATTACTCTATAATAATAGTTTACCCCACAGTCGATTATGTTAAACAACGCCTAAACAAATATTATTTTCGCAACTTCACTCATCATGTAATTGTGTTTGAGCACTTCATGTAATTAAAATTAACATACATTCATTGACTGATGGTATTTTTTTTTACTTTTTTGCTGACGATACAATCTCATTCTTTGAGCAACTGTAATATCTGTCTTGCCTAAGAAATATTTTTCACTTTAATAACTTCAAAGATTTATTGAAACGAATAGTATAGAAATAATTTTTAATCAATAAACTTACGTTTGATTCACGGAACAAATGTTTCATTTGTTTTATTATTTTCATTATAATTATTTACGAAGGACAGTGTAAAATATTCTTCTGATTCAGGCATTTTTATTAAATCAAGATTTGTACTACGATGTAACCTTACAATATTTATTTATCTATGGTAATTTCCTCGTACGCATTTCCGTTGTCAGTTTTACTCCCTAGTCGCGCCTAAAGAAGTTTTACTTCACAAAAATATAAATAAACGCTTAGTGTATAAGTGATAGTTAATTATTGTATCATTCCCTGATTTGCAGTTGATATATAAATTGAGTTTTACGGTTCGGTTGCTATATCAATAAAAGTTTTATGATTTTTGAAGTAAAACTTTTTTAGGCGCGACTAGAGTGTAAATCCGTACAAATGCAATGGAAGTGCGTTACGGCAGATAAGAGTCGATAAGATAAGAGTCGAGTGCAAATGATTTGTCATTCGCTCTCGGTCGACTGTGATTAGTAGTCGTGTATGTGAATAGAGATCTGTTGTTGTACGCGTAACCGCATCAACGTTGTATGCGTACCGATATCAACAAGGAAATCGGCATAGATAAATAAGCATTTCAAAGTTACATTGTAGTAATCTTGATTTAATGAAAAATGCCTCAATTAGAAGTATATTTTACTCTGCTCCTTGAAAATAATAAAACAAATTAAACATTTGTTCCGTGAACTAAACGCAAGTTTATTGATTAGAAATTATTTCTATATTATTCGTAGTTTCTATAAATCTTTGAAGTTATTAAAATGAAAAATATTTTAGGCAGCACAGATATTACAGCTGTTCAAAGAATGAGATTATATCGCCAGCGAAAAAGTAAAAAAAATACAAGCAGTCAATGAATGTATGTTAATTTTAAGTACATGAAGTTCTAATAATCCACTGTGTGCACGAATATTATAGAATTTATTAATCAGCAATTACTTAATTTTTCTAATGAAGATTTATTTCTAAATGCTAAATACAATGACAAACCGATCATGTCATATTTGAAGTATGACTTTAATTACATTATTGTTGTTAAATATTTTATGTGTATAATGGTTGACACTAATAAATGTGTGTAATGTACGAGTGTTACTATATTACTGATAAACATTATTCAAAATTGTTGAATGATGTATTTATTTTTAGTTGAATGCCATCTAGTACAGTAGCAAACAAGTTTTACTTCAATTGCGTGTGAACCTTACGCGCACTCTTTTTTAAATCATACATTCAGCTGTTATTCAGTGGAAAAATACTGAAACTAATTGAAAGCTTCCAATTTCTTGTGTTTTTTCTTCTTACCAAAGTCATCCACCATCTGCACTCTTTTTCGTCTTCGACTTCTTTCAGTTTTATTTTCCCTCCAATGGCATCTTGTAGAATACTCTGTTTTTCTATTTCATGATAAATAATTTTATTCTATTTTATGATAATTTTTTTCCCAGGTGATGATACACGATCCTGGTGTCTACCCCGAAATGTCGGTAAATTCGGTGATTGTCCAGCCTAACCAGGACGTCATTGTTAAGGTTGAACCGATGGTGGTTGAAAGTACTAATAATGTCAGGTCACTTCCACCAAAACAACGACAGTGCAGTTTTAATGATGAGGTAAAATTAAATACTTTGTTTGCATAGTTTTATTGTCGATCAAAATAATATACATTTTTTAAGACAATGTACTGTTGGTGTTAATACATTTAAGAGATTATCTCCTATGAGATATCTCTCTTTTTTTATTTTTGACATTTTATTTAAGATCGTATGGCCATTTTTTTCTATATTTTTATTTGTAACATACTAGGGTGCATCCTAAAATGCATCCTAAAATTTTTGATTGCGCTACTTGTATTTTTTTCATATTTGAATGCCCATAGCTCAATGCCGTATGTCCAGATTGGGATAATTATTGTTTTATATAAGAGGAGCCAATTAGCCATTACAACTCTTTGAACTTCTTTGATATGCGTTGGCCAGCTTAACTTTCTATCGAGTTCTAGAAATTTTAGCGATGGTGTTAGAGTAAATTTTGGTAGAAATTTTGGAACCATTTAAAAAAAACTCAGAAGTTAAAAACATTGTCATCACTTGATGATGTTAACAGTATCTTCTAATTTAGTTGAAGATTAGTAGTACTAGTACTGCTTTTATATTTTTGGTGAATTTTGAGGTAAAACGTCTTTAGTTTAGATAAAAGGCATCTAAAGTCTATAGGACAATGTATGAAAATATGAATATTTATGTATTATGTTTTTTTCTTTCTGGTTTCTGGTTTAGTATGTACTGATATTTTTGTTTGTTATATTTTCTAGTAATCTTGTAATTTTTTTTAAACATTTTAAATTATTTATTTACAATTTACTTAACGTTTTCAATGATGACACACCTACAGGTCGACACGCACATAATAGATACTTAATTATTTATTGCTATTTCGACTATTTGACTGCAAATAAACATTTCAAAAATATATTTTTACATCGAATAAAAATATAAATGATATTAAAATATTAGGTTATCAAATATCTCCCTTCTGCCTTTTTGTATTATAAACCGAGCAAAAAAGCGGAAGGGAGATATTTGACAACCTAATATTATTTATTTTTCAGCATCCTTTAAAACTAACAAGTGGTTACAATTTTGAAAATTGTGTAACCGAATGTCGAATGTACAAAATGAATGAACTATGTGGATGTGTTCCCTTCACGTATCCTCATATAGGTAATATAATATTATAATATATATATATATATACATATGTATATGTATATATATATGTATGTATATATATATAATTATATTTTCTAGAAATGAAAGATGAATCCAGTTTTGAAGTTTGCACATTGAAAGATTCACCTTGTTTGGCGAAATATGCTCGTGAGTAAAATTTAGTAATAAATTTGTTAATAAAATGTTTAATTGATGCCATAAGCATATTAATTTTTTTTATTATTTTTAATCTGTTTATTTATTCATAAAAAAGTTAATAATGAAATTTTTATAAGTAAAATATAAATTTAAAATAAATAATTTCTTTCGAATTTTACAACTGTTGATATAATTATAATAATATCTGATAATGAAAAAAATAATCGAATTTTTTCACGATTTTCTCATGATTTCGCAGTAGAAAAAAAAGTTTTAATATAGAACCATGTCAGTCATATGTGTGCTACGTAAACAATAGTGTTTGGAAAAAAATGATTTTTATTTATACATTTTTAATTAAATCGTCTAATAAAGTTACCATGGCCCACGGATTATTTTTTCTGAAATTATCGTGGCGTTTAACGTGTTAAATAAAATATATATAGTTAAATTATTTTAAAAATATCGATACATAATTTATACACTTTTTGGCTATTCGAATCTTCACACATATATTTGACAAAAAAATCTAATTAAATTTTGAATTATGATAGTGAATATATTGTAGAACCCTGTTAAGACGATTTCACCCAATATAATTTTCCGTATAATACGCCACTTTACTTTGAAACACTTTGTTTCTATGTAGCAAAATGCGACTTATTGCTTAAGACGCGTTTTTGATCCGGTTCCTGAGAAATTCAAATGAAGTTTTACTGTATCATTATTAAGATTATTTAAATTTGGATATTAAAATTTAGAGTAATTTGCAGTTGAAATACGGACTTTAGTATTTCCATAATTTGCAATATAACATACTCTAAAGTAAAAGGAAAAACTACCCCTACATATTTAACCTTGAAACATTTATGATGACCGATTTTGATTGTTGGAATTAACCTGAGATGAGAGTACTGATTTTTGAAAATTTTCACAAGAAAGCAAATTTAAGTATTTGATTTTATTTTTAATTTAGTCTACCCATACATTAGTGGTTAGAGCTATAAGATTTCAATCAGAAGCTCAAGGTTCGAACTTCAAGCAAAGTAATATAGATAGCAATATGTTTCCAAGCGAAAATTGTTCTCTTCTGGAATTTCTGGACCAAAAACAAATTCAACTACAAATTAATCAAAATTTCAATATCCAAATAAACCTACGGTTTTGTCAAGTGATGTGTTGATTAAGATTTTTTATTCATGTAATATTTTATTATTTTATTTTATTTTATAGATGTTTTAAACAGTCTACAACCTGCCAACGTCAGTCGTTTTTTCTGGGGCTTAGAAACAGAAAAATATATAGGAATGCAGTGCGATTGTTATCCGGCTTGCTCCGACAGGTAATATAACAATTAATAATTTTCTTTAAAATATAATAAATTTTAGAGATAATAATTATTATTATTAATATTTTTCTAGATATTATTCTGTGGGTGTGGACAAAGCCGAAGCTCCTGCAGCAGGTTGGAGCAGAGTTACAGCCATGGCCACAGATGTTATTAAAGGAAATGTTAAGTATGTGATAATTTTACAATTGAATTGATTTTTATTGACAAAAAATGACAACTAGAAAGTTATCATTTTAAATTATTTAAATCAAAGAATAAGTTTTTTGTCCTGCTTTGTGGACACTCACAGAAACATAAGTGTTATTCTTATAGTTACTTAGGGCACATTCGGGGTAATTGTTTTTAATTTATGTAAATCAAATTATTTTATTATATCTTACGATTAGCAAATATTTATTTATTTATTTATTTACTAGAATGCCTTGTTATGAGGTGCTACTCAGGCAAATTCTTTATACTTATCATAACAAAGATGCAAAAATAATAGTTGTTCGAAAGCCATTTTATTGTGATTTAAAATTGAAGAACATTTACCTTGAATTGAAACGGCTTTTTGGAAAACTATTTAAAAAAAATATACAAAGATTTAAAATGATACTAACAATTAGTTATGCTTAAGATACTTGGTAAATTATTTCATCTTACCATGAGCCAGTAGTATCTTTAAGAGAGAAGAGTTGTCCGAAAATAAGCCTAAGTTTTTTTGCAAAATCATGAAGAATTTTTTTTCACTATTTCTGAAAAGTTTATGAATGTTAGATGAAATTCTTAGAAACAATCAGTTGAAAGTTTGGTCACAATTTTAAAAGTTGCTGAATCTCTGCAAGAACACAATTGTTATTAAATTGATTATTTATATATATATATATATATATATATACATATATATATATATATATATATATATATATATATTGGAAAGTTTTTGTAGCCTGCTTTTAAGTAAAATATCACTTACAACTATTTTTTCTTGAAGTTCTTCATATTTCATAGCTTGAGTATTCATTAGTAAATTATTAGAAACTTCAGGAAAAAAGTTTGTTCGAAAATAATTCTAATTCAAGCTTGAAGTTTAGTCATTTGTATGAAATTTATTAAAGAGCTAGTTGTCTTTTATAGTTTACTTTTATTTAATATTTTTTTCAAACTATTTTAGCCTGGAAGATATGAGCAATACGAGCAAAGTGACTGTTTGTTTTAAAGAAACCACTTTTTTGAAATATCGCAGGGACGCCCTTATGACCTGGGATGCTTTATTTGGTAAGTTTTAATTTTAATAATAATCATTAATTTTAAATGACACCTATATTCAATAAAACTACATCTGAAAACATATTTGGTATAAAAAAGAATTTTTTGGAACATAAAAATGCATTTCAAAAAATTTAGTTCACAAATTTATATTAACAAAAATATGGGCAGGTTTGTACAAACTGCAGTATTTTTCTTTGGTAACTAATAACATATTTTTTTATATTTATTATAAATACATCTGTAATTCTATCGTTTACAATTGTTATCAATTTCAATATTATATAATAAATTTTCATTATTTTTTATTAAATTTTCCTTACAAGCTGCTTTCGGAGGAATTCTCGGTCTTTGTATAGGAGGTTCTATAATAAGTGTAGCCGAATTAGTTTATTACTATACAATATATTTATTTAACGAATGCACTAATTTCAATCAGAAAAAAGATGAGGATAAAAATAATTTTGAAAAATTGGATGCAAATTTGCTCAGAAATATTAGAAGAAGACATAACGTTATGGCCATGACTCATGTTTACGAATATTAAAATAATAATAGAAATAATAGAAATAATATATATATATATGTATATATATATATATATATATATATATATTATAAAATTCTTCAGTAATGATTTGATACTTCTCCTGAACGGTTAATCGGATTTTGATGATTCTTTTTAGAGTTTGTCAAAAGATTTTTTTAAAATTTAATGAACGATAAAAATGGCAAAAATTACATTACAATTTCGATAAAACTTTTTGTGTTTGTAAAAAAATTGTGAAAAAAATCTCATCGTTGTTTGAACTTATATACATTAAAAAAATACATTGATTTTCACAAGTAAAAAATTTATTAATTTTGATAAATGAGTTATAGAAATGTTGATAAATGTTTTACCAAAGTCTAAAATTCTTCAAAAATTTATTCTACAATCTCTATTTTTTGGATATTTTTCTAGTCTTCATTTAGTTGAACTAAAATTAAATTTGAAACTAAAATAAGTAGTCTCATCATAGTCTAAAATTCTTCAAAAATTTATTCTAAAATCTCTACTTTTTGGATATTTTCTAATCTTCATTTAGTTAAACTAAAATTAAATTTGAAACTAAAATAACGAAAAATAAAGTTTGCAAAATTATAAGACTATTTGAAATTCTTTTATAATAGAAGAAAATATTACAAAATTAATTAATTCTAAATGCAACTTTCTATAAAAGATGTCTTCAAATTTTCTCTAAATTTAAATGTGACTTCATATAGCTAACTCCTTCAAATTTTCTCATTTTTGAGGCTTTTTGAGCACATACAATATCCTAAATAATATTTGATTTCACCTAAAATATATTATATAAATATTTCTTTCTTTTTATGAAATTAGGAATATTATTTTAAATCTAAACAATTTTTTTGTATAAATCATTTTTATTACAAATGCGTACAATGAAAATATTGGCGTGATAAATTATATATATCATAAATTACGTATATCATATTATTATATTTATGTTTAGATAATATATTTATCAAATAACTATACATATTTTAAATCAAATGTTATTAAAACTATTTGTTCACATAATTTTCATACAACTTTTTCATATCTAAAGAAGTTTAAGTCAAATATTCATTTTGTTAGAAATAAATTTTGGTCTGCCAGAAATAAGACATATATTTTTCTACAAAGAATTTTAACATTTATATATATAAATTTATAATAAGTCTCACTCTTAAATTTCGAACTTTGAACATAGTTTTCAACCTAATAAAATAATATTTTCCAAAATTCTCAAAAATTTTTTCATGTATAATTAATTTTATAGTAAACAGAATTCATTTTTAAAAATTATTACACACAAAAGTTACTTTTAGTCATTTTTAACTATAAACTATACTTCTGAAAATTGGTTATTGAATTTCATAAACCTTAATTGAAAAAACAATCACCTTAAAAGAAATAATTTGAGCAACATTTTTTTTATTCTGAAAGTTTTGTTTAATTTTTTAAAAATATTTTAAATTACCTTGCAAGATAAAACAATAAATACTTTTTTCTGTTTTAAGTAAATTTTAACATATATTTTTTATTTAGATTAAAAAAAATTTTTTTTTGATATACAAAAATAACTCCTGGCTCTTTAAAATTATTTCAAACTTTGAGACTTCGTTTTCGATTTTCTAATTCTTTTAATTTTTTCTAATTTTTTAGGTTAGCACATACAATATCTTAAATAATATTTGATCTCGCCTACTTAAACTAATTTATTTATCTTTATAATATTTTAAAAATTAAGAATATTCTATGTTTATCATAATGACCCATAATATATTTACAATTATCAAATGCACCATCCGGCAAACCATCGCCCAATTGTAATATTTAAAATACTTAAAATATTATAATACTTGCTGATATTAAAATTAAAAATGACAAATTAAAATTTATGTTTGAGACATTTTTAAAGTGTCATTTTAAATTTCAAGAAACTTAATACTAACTATTAAATAATTGATATATTTAAATGATAAGAACTCGTACAAAAATTAGAGGCAAGGACGAGGCTACTTTATTTATTTCAATATAAATATTTATTTATATTAAATATTATTAAAATTAATTATATTATACCTAAAATATAAATATAGGAATTAATTGATACTAATAATATTTATCACAACTTAACTCTGATAAATATGAAAAAATTACTAAGTATTTTAGCAGGCTTTTGTCAGTTTTTGTATATCTTATTTATAAAATTCTTTTGTAATAATAATCTTCTTAAACGATTATTCGGATTTTGATAAATCTTTCAGAAGTTTGTTAAGGGATTTTTTTTAGTATTTTTTGATTTATAAAAATATAGTTAGATTGTAGAAATAATTGGAAAAAATAAGAAAAAAAAAACGCTTATCATTGTTTGACATTGAAAATATTTGAGGCATTGTTTGACATTAAAACAAATGAAGACAAAAAAAATTACTTATTTATAAGTTTTATATTTTCATATTTTTGCCATCGAATATGGAATATTTACTCAAGTCAATCGAGCGTTTCGGGTCTGAATTTTTTTACTGTGCTCCAATTTGTATGAAATTTTCAAATTAGGTTTATCTTACTCTCAAGTTCAGAAGTGAAAACAAATTAGACTTTTTTGCCATTTTCCGGGAGGATGACATCTCTCTCAGTGATGTAATTTCATTTTTTTTGGAAAATAACTAATTGGTAAATATCAGTATAGGTTATTAATAAAAAATATAACTTTTGAATTGTAAACATAAGTACAAGGCAACGTCTGTCGGGTCATCTAGTATATATATATATATATATATATATATATATATATATTTAAACTTTCTAGTTTGAAAAAGTGACGGAACACAAAAATTATGTAAGATACAATGGTTTATAAAATATATATATTTTTTTAATATCTAACTTTTTAATACATTTTAATATGAATTTCAATTTGAACTTCAATAAAAGCATCATTGTATAAATAAAATATTTTAAAAATATCTTTTGCTTTTGGAGAAGTATTTAAACAAAAATTACGTTGAAAATTGAAACTAGTGCCTTACTCAATGAAATTTTAAATTATAATGAAAGAAAAGTGTATAAAAAGTAATAAACAAAAAATTTTAATATTTAAAAGAAGAAAAGAATCTTAAACTTTTTTGTTCTGTATTTTCTGTTTTTTTTTATTATTGTTTTTTATTTTAATTTAAAACTTTATTAAATAAAGACAATAGTTCAAATTTTAAAAATGATTTTTGTTCGGACAGCAAAAGATATTTTGTTTCCCGAACAAGAATTTTTTTAAAAACCAGCTTTTACAATTTCTACCTTTATTTAATAAAGTTTATTAAAATTTTAGGCAAGTTTAATAGAGTTTATTAAATAAAGACCATAGTTTAAATTTTAAAAGTGATTTTTGTTCGAAAAACAAAAGATATTTTTAAAATATTTTATTTATAAGTTTATAAAAATATTTTTATACCTTTCTATTAAATCTTTTAAAAACCTGCTTTTACGATTTTTACCTTTTAAAATAGTTTTTACTTCAAAATTTGAATTTACCTATCAATTTTACTAATCAATTTAAAGCTATAAAAATATTCACTCAAACATTGAAATAATTACGTAAAAATCTACTGTAGAATTTTTAGCTTTGGGGCGTCTATTGGGGGTTGACAAAAAATCACGAAATATTACGCGGAGGAGGGAGGGGTATAGTAAGATATCACGTGTATTTATATTTTACTTTATATTTAAAAAAAATCCAAATATTTTCAAAAAAAAAAATTAAAAAATCACAAATTTTTCTTGTACTCGTCATATTTGATGGTAGTGGGGGGGGGAGTAATTCTGATTACTTCTAATTATCACCAAGGGGGTCCAAAAATCCTTACAAACAATTGATCACGTGACTAATGGATGCCCCTTAAAAATTCAGTGTAGTAATTACTAACATTCAACATACTTTTAGTCATAAACTTTATACAAATTTTCAGAAACGTCAAATATTTTGAAAAAAAAAAACACGAAATATTAAGTGGGGGGGAGGGAGGGCTATAGTGAGATATCAGTGTATTTATTTTTTACCTCATTTTTAAAACAAATCCAAACATTTAAAAAAAAAAAAATTACAATTTTTTCTTTTACCTAAAAATACACGTCATATTTGGAGGCGGAGGGGGGGGGTTAGTTTTGAATATCATTACTTATCACTAAGAAGTCCAAAAATCCTTAAAAAATCGATCACGTGATTAATGGGCGCCCCCTTTGAAAATTCTCTATAATAATTCCTGGAATTTAACATACTTTTATTCATGAAAAAATTAAAATAAAAATCAAATTAAAATTTTTGAAAAAAAATTACCAGATATTAGTTGGGGGTGGAAGGGTAATAGTAAGATATCACGTGTACCTGATTTTTTAAAAATCAATCCAAGTATTTTCAAAAAAAAAAAAAAAAAATTTACCTAAAAATACACGTCATATTTGGTGGAGTAAAGGGGAAGGGGGGTAATGTTGAATATTAACACTTATCACCAAGAGGGAGAAGGGGTTCAAAAATCCTTAAAAAATTGATCACGTGATAATGGACGCCCCATTTACTAATAAGATATAAATAAAATATAGATATAGACGTTGTCAGCAACCTCAAAATAATTACTAAAATTTAACATACTTTTATTCCAAACTTCACAGTCTAAGCGCCACTCTGGTACAAGTGTTTACCCAAGTGCGTTTAGTCTGTGCTGGAGCCTTTTCCAATTTTGTGAAAACTATTGAAAAATGTCGCACAGACTTATTTGCAAATGCGTTTAGACTGTGACTATAAGGAGCAGTTTTTCAATTTTGTGTAAATTATTTTGTGGCAACTATTTTTTTGAAATTGAATTCGAAATGAAATGACGATTGTTAATGTTCTATAGTTGATATAGACGTTGTCAGCAAACTCAAAATAATTACTAACATTTAACATACTTTTATTCCTAAACTTCACAGTCTAAGCGCCACTCTGGTACAAATGTTTACCCAAGTGCGTTTAGACTGTTTATGTATTGGAGCACTTTCCAATTTTGTGAAAACTACTATTGAAAAATGTGAAAATGCCGCCAAGCTAAGCACAGTATAAGGGAAAATGTCGCGCAGAATTATTTGCAAATGCGTTTAGACTGTGACTATACGGGAGAAACTACAAATATTTGATCACAAACCATTCATCAAAATATTTAATCTATTACACTTACTAAATTAAAGCTACAAAAACATCCTCACACACACACTTAGCTCTTTTTTTTTAGTCAATCTGTCCCTTATGATTCATATACCCGTTGCCTCCGCTCTCGCCTCCGTACCGTTTTTCCTGTTCCTCCTCCACCAGCTCCTGATTTGCTCCTTAGTTTGGCGCAGGCCACCAGGAGGCAGGCCGTCACTGCTCCGAAGCAGGCGCAGAGAGACGCCAGGGCTGCACTCAGGACCGACGTCCTTACACATGTCTGGTTGGGGGCTGGAGTCGAAGAATTCGACCCTGGTAATAGAAATAGAGATAAATAATTTTGAATATTTTATATTAATGAGTTTTAACTAATTTGTTTTTTTTGCAGATTGTGGTTACCCACCATCTCTGGTGCCCTGGTCGTCATCAGTTTCTCCTTCGCCTTCTTGGAGGACTCGAAGTGCTTGGAAAAGGCTGATGTTTTCTGATAATTTATTACTATTGTCCTTGCTGGTGCTACCATCACTACTTCCATCGGCCAATGGTGATTGTCCTTGGTCAGAAGTTGGTGGTATGGAGGTCGTGGAACCGATCAGGGAACGTTTTTGCAGAATTTTTGTGTTTCTCCAATGACAGGGCTGAGTCTAAGGGATATAAAGGTCAGTGATATATTTATAATATATATATATATATATATATATATATATACATATATATATATATATATATATATATTTATATATATGTATATATATATGTATATATATATTTATATATACTAGCTGGATTTATAATTTTAAATAATACTACTGGGCTTATACAAACTTTTCAAATTTCTGCGAGGAGAGATAGAAAATGAATTAAGTATTTCTTCTTTGACCTGCTTTTTGAAAAGTTTCAAGTAACATTCGATGAATTAAAGTAAATTTAATAAAAAGTATATATGTAGAGCAGGGCGAGGCACACAAAGGTCCAATTAGACTTTGAGAAAATATAAACTATATTGTAAAAACCATAACAATTATATAACAACAAATAGCAAATTATCTGACGAACAATTATCTGACGAACAATTATCTGACTACGTTCAGTAAACTATCAGCTACTTCATCATTGTAGAAATGTGCTTTTTGGATGTCTTTCAAAAATTCGTTATATAGACTTTTTACCCCATAGACGGGGTTTAATGTCTTATTTTAATTTTAAAGGTATTTTACATAATAATTACATTTTTAACCAATACTAAAAAACTACCAACAGAAGAAAATACTTTTATTATGGATTTTCTAAGACTACCGTTTATCTCCTGATAGCAAAGTCATGAGAATCAAGGTTATAGCTGGTTATACATCTTTTTCCCTCTACTTTCAAATATTGCTGTTAAAGAATGCCTAACTTTACTGGTTTTTGACGACATCGGTGGTGGACCTTTTTAACCCTGGACCTTCATATATTACTATCTATTCTTCGACAAATTCTGGGAAATTATAACAGGGAAAATATTATTCGACAAAATGCCCCTTTGATCGATACCAAATTTAGATTCTGTATTTAAAAAACATAAATAACAAATAATATAACCTTGAAAATGTTTTATAAATACCAATGAGTATATAATTATATAAATGAGATCTTTCAGGGCACCGTGTTTGAGAAAAATATGCCAAAAAGTGCATTTTCATATTACCATTTCAAAAAGTTGACATTTTGAGTTTCTAGTAACACTTGCGATCAGTTTAATAACGTTTTTGTGTATAAATA
>NW_020539727.1:15194090-15223628 GCF_003426905.1 Ctenocephalides felis | reverse complement strand
GTTTTGTGATAAAATTTTACTTTAATAGCCCTGTAAAGTAAATTTTTAACACTTTTGTAAAATCAATTAAATCGATAATAAATGCATTGAAAAAATGAATATTTACATATTTTATGGAATCTAAAAACAGAAAAAATCTAAATATTTCTGAATTTCAATTTAGTTTATTTCATTATGATTAATTAATTTTTAATTTATTTAATATAATTAGTATTCAAAAACTGACCTTTTTTGGATCTTCTTGCCCTCTCGGTTTTTCCATAAGGACTAACAGTCCATACAGATCTTTTTGCTGCACTTTTCATTACTGAATATTTTAAAATCATGCAACAATATTTAACCTTCAGCAAAAGCCAGTTATCTGAAATCAGATTAATTAATTAATTATAAAACATCTAAATATAGTTTACTTAAATAAATAACTATTAAAGCCTTGTTCGCGTGTTTAACACGATAAGTTCATATATTTAACTTCAACTTGTAATTGTTCAGAAATGTATTTTGCATCCTAGAATAAAATAATGCGAAAAATATTTTTTTTGAAAAAGGGGACCATGTTTTCGCCAAAATGACATTTTATGTTCTCTACACGTTTCAAGTCATTCTGAATCGATTGACACCAAAAATAAAATGAGTATGTGTAAACGTACTTCAATATTTTTTCCACAGAATTAAAAGTTTAATTTTGTGTGACGATCGGCTAAGCTATTTCTTTAAAATTAATAAAAAAGTGCATAATTTGTCATCCACATTTTAGTCAAAATTATAAGCAATCTGAAAATATTTTAAATTGCATAAAAATGCTTTTAATTATATGAGAATACAGTATACTGCCAGATAATAAAGCAAATCTTCAAAAAATGTTGAAAATTGTCTAAAAATGCAGTCTAAAAATGCTATAAAAATGTAAAATGGCTAAAAAGTTAGCAAATTGACTGAAAATGCAGTAGATATCTGAGATGCACCATAATGTTACACATTTTCCAAAAATGCACTCAAAAGTATATTTTTTACAAAATGCATCTAGTTTGACTAATTGTAAAAAAAATATAATAATCAGTAAAATTAATAACATATTTAATTTTACCTCAATAATCTTAGTGTTGCATTTAATTTTATTTAATTTTTTTTAAATCTATTTTTAAATTGAAAATGAATTTTTAATAAAAAGCATTTTCTGCATGTGCGTGCTAAAAATCATAAAAACTAGAAGTCGATAATTTTGTAATTGTTCTACAATTTATATATTATTCACAAACTCTATGAGTTTATTTTTTATTGAGTATTCAGATTTCAAAACATAGATATTTTAAAAAACAGCTGTAAAAATGATTTTTGTCTCTGGCGATTCAGAATGACTTGAAACGTCCAGAAAACATAAAATTCGCAAAACAAATTTTCTGGCACAAACATAAAAATTTTTACTTCGAAAAGTTAAAAATTATACTTACGAATTTAACAACTTTGAAAAAACATTTTTTACTTTGTTTAAAAAAAATCTAACTTTCTATTTCCAAGTACAATGTTATACTACTTCTTCCCCAAAAATTATCCTTAATTACTGGAAATTCTGAAGAAACTAAAGTGCTTTTTCTAATTATAATTAGATTATGATTGGACAAGATATTTTAAGTAAACAGATAAGTAAAATTACACCTTTGGAAAAACATTTTACTAATTACTAACTGACAAGTTTGTTTTTCTTTAATTACATCTAATGGGAAAATAAATATTACTCCAGGTGCATTAGGTGGGCGACTAAATTTATTTATTTTTGAATGATTTATTAATTATTAACTTACTAAGGAGAAGTTTATGTTTTTGCCAGAAAATGCTATTTGGTAATTTTATTTAAGTTAGTCAGAATCGTTTGAGACCAAATTAAGAAACAAATGTGTGTAAATATTTAAAAGCCATTCGTTTCAGTTTTGTGCAAATACCTATAAATTTTCAATTAAAAATTTTATCGAAATATCTAAATCTCAATTTCCATTGATTAAGTCAATTTTCACATATTTGGGGAAGTTCATGCAACTCGCCTTAGAGCAAAATGCCACTTTCACATAGTTCCAAATTCGGTGTCAAACGATTCAAAATTCAGAATAACTTAAAATGTCGAGCACATAGGAAACTTTTTGCTGGAAAAATTAATAAAATTAATAAAATTTTGAAACAAAAATTTGGAACAAAATGCAACCAGACACTTTTTTTTAAATCTGCAAATTTTAGTTTTTTAAAAAATATTTTCATTGATTTTTAACCATAGGGCAGTTAGAGTAATGAGCCGAAAATCGAAATTGCAAATTTTTGCATTTCTCGACGTTTTGAAGGTTTCTGAACATTTTGGCATACCTCAGAAAAAATGGATGAGTGCGTATTGTATGTCCGCATTTTTTCGTCCACGTTTTCGGGCGCACGGATCAACCGATTTGAATGGCTTAAAAACATTCAATCACTATTGATAGTTCCTAAAACTGAGATTGATAGGAAGATGTGCTGATTAGTTTTTGGCAAAGGCAGGTCCAGCCGTTACGGAGATACGGAGCAAAGAGTTCAGAAAATAGAAATCGAGTTTTTGAGAGAACGAAGTATCGGATTTGAATGAACTAAAAAACATTCAATTTGTAATAATTGGGAGAAGAGGTGATTAGTTTTTGGCAAAGACAGGTCCCGCCATTTTGAAGATACAGAGCTAAATGTGCAAAAAGTGGCAGTTTTTGAGTGAACTAAGCGTCCTATTTGAATGATCTAAAAAACTTTCTGCTTGTATTGACAAAACAATTGCTTTTGAGGATAAAAAATTATGACATCTTTTTTTATTTTCCATAAAATATTTTGGTTATTTTGAATTAAAAATCCAAAAAATGACTCAGGCTAAGCACAGTCTAAGCGCCACTCTAGTACAAATGTTTACCCAAGTGCGTTTAGACTGTTTATGTACTGGAGTACTTTTTCAATTTTGGGAAAACTATTGAAAAATGTGAAAATGCCGCCAGGCTAAACACAGTATAAGTGAAAATGTCGCACAGAATTATTTGCAAATGCGTTTAGACTGTGAGCACTTTTTCAATTTTGTGTATTTTTATATTTTTTTTTTTAAATTGTGTTCTAAATGAAATGTCTATTGTTAATGTTCTGGAGATAAATTGATTTATGATTTACATTTGATTTGCTCAGATATATCAAGATAGCAAAAATAGTGAAAGTTACAGTATTTGTAATAATATATTTGAAAACGTTTGAAATTTCACGAATATTTCATTACGGTGCGGGAAGTTCCAGCAACTTGTCTTAAGGCACGATGCCATACACCACTAGTTTGGAAATATATTGCAACATATATTTCCAAGTGAAAACAGATGTCACAGAAACTTCTGAAACATGAAAAAGCTCTCAAAAAAATTTAAAAAAATATTCATACTCATATAAACAACTGTGATATATGGATAGATACATAGATAAGGAAAGTTAGTATAAATAAAATAAATAAAATTCTGAAAAATAATAAACCCAGAAATAAATAATATATAAAATATAAAATAATTTATTTCTTCACAAACAAATAGATATATTTACAAGATATAGTACAAGATATATGACAAGACATACACAATATATACAGAATAGTGAAAAACAAGAATAAAATCAAATAAAATACAAACATCTTAAAAGTAGCATAAAAGTCTCTTTAGTACTAACTAATTCATAATAATATGTAAATTGGATTATTAAAAATCACAATTTTAATTAAATTATATGGTTTTCCAATATTTCTCGCTTCGATTTTGACTTGAAAAAAATATTTTTAAGACTAAAAACATTAGTTTTATATATGAAATAAATTAAAATAATTACTTAAAAATTATAGGACATGTACAAAATTTGGAAAGAAAGTCTTATCAACGTGTAGTTCATAAAAACGTGCAAAGTTCACATAATAATATAAATAAAATTATATGCAAATTTATATATTATTATTATTGCTGTTATTATTAATTTCAGCAATCAGTTTATTAAATCGAGAAATATAGGACTTTTTTAAAGCAATGTTCAACACAGCCTTTAATAATACTGATATGGTTCCGTATCCAAATCACAGCTGCTTATATACATATAAATATTTTATATAAATAAAATATTAATATTTTATACTATCGTTCTATATCGGAATCCTTGTATGATGCCAAATTGTTTTTTGGAAGAAACGCTGATTATGTCGTTATTAATACTAGTTTCACGATAACCTATTCCGCCATAATAATCGCCTCTTTTGTGAAATTTTCTGAAATTATAACAAAATTAGTAAGTAGATCTAAATAAAACCTAAGACTACAAAACAAAACTAGTTGGTATTTGTTTTTTGCCTTGAGGCAAGTTACATGAACTTCCCGATGCGTGTAAATAATCGACTTACTCAATAAAAAATAAATTTATTTATGAGTGATTAAAAGTATTCCGAGTGAATTTATTACACATAATTGAACACAAACTGACATGTTAACTCGGAAAAGCAAATTTTCACAAATCAATGATTTTTATAATTGAACCAGTATCCCCAGGACTTTAATGGCTTAGTATGTTTATTAAGACCAAGTACTAAGTGAATCGTCGAATTTTAATTTTAACAAACGTCAAAAAAACTACTCATGTTCTCAAACTTTGATGAATTTTTAAAATTAAACTACTTGTCGTAAGGGCGTAATATTTCAATAAGTTGTATAAGACCATGATATATATCGCCAAAAAAAGTTCCATAGAAATCGACTTAATTTTTTTTTCAACAGTTAATTACAAGAAAACGTCTCGGTAGATTTTCACCTAAAACTAATCAGTATCATTCCCAACTAATATATTTCGAACACTTTTTAATTTGTTTAAATCGATTCGGTAGTATGAGTTTAAATGTGGACGAAAAGCTTAACACTTTTTTTCAAATTACAAAGAAACGGCTCGGCCGATCATCGCACAAAACTTAGAAACGATGGTTACTTATCGAGTTACATCGAATGGTTCTTGAATTTTTAAAATCGATTCAGCAGTTTTTGAGAAAACGTCGATGAGATTTCTAATCTTAACAAACGCCAGAAAAAAATCAGTTTTATGATTTTTTAAAATTAAACAACTTTAGGGGCATCCATTAATCACGTGATCGATTTTTTTTAAGGATTTTTAACAAAAAAAAAATCACTTTTTTGCTATTAACATAGAAACGGCTTGGCTGATCATCGCGCAAAACTGATAAACGATAGTCCTTATCGAGTTAAATCGAATGGCTTTTAAATTTTTGACATCGGTCCAACCGTTTGAGAAAACGTCGACGAAAGGTCAAAAATCGGTTGACTTACACACATAAACAAATACATACTTTTTCCTAATTTGATTTTTTGGAATATTTAAATAACTATGAAGAAATTGAATAGAATTTTACACAAAAGCGAAAAAAATTATCTGTTTCTGCTGTACTAATAAAAAATACAGTCTCTGATACAAAATTTTCGAGATATTTGAAGAAATGTAGAAAAATGTCCCGCATTTTCCTTTGCATTTATCAAAATTTCAATTTCAAAGTCGTTTTATTCAAAACTTTTATATCGGACTGTATATAAGTGTTGGCATGTAAATGTAGTAAATTTTATCTAGTTTCACCCTATTTAACTTAAAATATCTATAAATATTTAATATTTAATATTTATATTTATATATTTATATATTTATATATTTATATATTTATATATTTATATATTTATATATATTTATATATATTTATATATATTTATATATATTTATATATTTATATATTTATATATTTATATATTTATATAAATATCTTCTATATATATAAAAATAAGTCGGGTTTTCCTTCCTGATCAAATTTTTCCTTTTCAAATAAAACAAACAAAAAATTTCTTCATCTTTCTTACGAAACCATCTGGTGGCGAAACGGAGTTCGTCGAGTTTGCTAGTATATTTATATATTTATATTTATATTTATATTTATATTTATATTTATATTTATATTTATATTTATATTTATATTTATATTTATACTTATATTTATTAAATTTAAATCAAAAAGAGTGCTCCTATATAAAATTTGTTACTTATTTGACAAAAACCAAAAAATGTCCCGAATTTTCTATTTATTGCGAAAAAAGAATGAAAAATCAAATTCAAACTCGTTTTATTCAAAACTTTTATATCGGAGTGTATAAAAGTGTTCCCTAGGAAATGTTGTGACTAAACAAATGTCCGGAATTCTATTCTATTTATTGCAAAACAATGAAATATCAAATTCAAAGTCGTTTTAAGCAAAACTATTATATCGGAGTGTATATAACTGTTGGCAAGTAATTGTACATATAATCGAATAATGAAGTTCTTACTGAAAGTCCGCAGTTCTGATTAAAAACATTGATTCATATAAAAAACTATTTCAAGACACCCCTCCTCCCGTCCCGGATTAACTTAACTAAAAATTGCCGTCCCGGTTTTGACTTAAAAAATATGGTCACCTTAGTTATAGTCGACTTATTATATTTCGTTATAGTCGACTTATATATTTCGTTATAGTCGACTTATTATATTACGTATTATATTATATTTCCAACTTACATCAAAACAGTAAACCATTGGCCCTCGTACAGAACCCTGGGGGATTCGTGCAGCGAATACTTGATAGGGTACTCGAAATTACTTCCATAAGGTCTCCGTACTTTCTGGTTACATTCAGCTATCACTTCGCCTGCTTTAGATTCTGAAGATGTTTTGTAAATATGAATTGTGATCCCTTCTTCATATCTGGCACCGATTCTTTTGGTTAGTTTGCATTTCGGTGGCATAATCACACCTTCTATTACGATCGGCACTTTTGAAGAACATTGAAAAGTTTCGGTGGTGAACCCGAAAGATGACTTGCGCTTCCAAAATCGGTTGTGGAAATCAAATGTGAGAACCCCTGAAAAAAATAAAAAATATACATAATATATAATATAATATATGTATATATATATATATATATCTTATATATAAAAATCGAGCTCTTGATAAAATGATCCGCTAAAAATCGAAAAGGCTAAACCGATTTGGCCAGATTTAGTCTTGGAAAACTTCGTGCTAATCAGTAGGTTGTCGGAAAGGTGAGATATTATTTCAAAATCGCGTAGAAACTTTACATTTTTAATTTGAACATTTTTGTAGAAGCGTAATTTGAATAAAACAATGGACGGTGGCTAATACGTCAAATGTCAAACGTTTTTAACAGATGATGTTCAATTACGTTTAATAGGATGTTTTACGTGAATATTATTTAATTATGATTAAATTGTAGTAAGTAGTTGTGTTCGTAGTTTTATTTATGTTCAAAAACGTTAGTAAACGGGCCGCAAGCGTTACTAGGAACTCAAAATATCAACTTTTTTGAAATGTTAATATGAAAATGCATTTTTTGGCGTTGCAACACTCTTGTCTTGCAAATCATATTTTTCTCAAACACGGTGCTCTGAAAGATCTCATTTGTATAATTATACACTCATTGGTATTTATAATACATTTTCTATTATATATTATTTTTTATTTATGTTATTTAAATCCAGAACATAAATTTGGTATCGATCAAAGAGACATTTTGTCGAATAACATTTTCCCAGTTATAATTTCCCAGAATTTATCGAAGAATAGATAGTATTATATGAAGGTCCGGGGTTAAAAAGGTCCCCCAATGATGTGTCAAAAACCAGTAAAGTTAAGCATTGTTAACAACAATATTTGAAAGTAGAGGGAAAAAGATGTATAACCAGCTATAACCTTGATTCTTATGACTTTGCTATCGGAAGATAAACGGTAATCTTTGAAAATCCATAATAAAAGTATTTTCTTCCGTTGGTAGTTTTTTAGCATTAATTAAAAATGTAATTATTTGGTAAAATACCTTTAAAATTAAAATAAGACTTTAAACGAGTTTGCCACGTGGCTATTCCTAGTTACCCCGCGTATAGGTAAAAAGGTCTAGATAACAAATTTTTGAAAGACATAAAAAAGCACATTTCTACAATGATGAAGTAAAAGGCAGTTTCACTGAACGTAGTCAGATAATTGTTCGTTTGAAATGTTTTATTTGTTGTGATATAATTGATTTTTTCTAAATTAAACCTTTTAAAAAACTTCAATTTTCAATATAGTGTGGGAATTGAGACTAATCATTTTATTTAAAGCAGTTCCATATTTAAGTAGAAGTTAAGTTTAGTATATCAGATTAATTGTTCTAATTGTGAACTTTTTTATATCGGAAAAACTAGCCAAAACCTGAGTAAACGCCATAAAAATAACTAAAAAAATACCAAACAATTCAAGACTATGCTCACCGAACATATCAATAATTTAAATCATAATGTAGATTTTTTTAACCCAAAGATAAAAGAAATTTTAAGATAAAAGAAAGTAATCTAAAGTAAATTATTATAGTACATGTGAAAAAAATGTACAATGTTTTTGATATCCTCGGTTTTTATCTTTGCTTGGGGTACGTTTATACTAATCGAAAAAAACTCGAAAATGAAAATTTTTATATATAAATTTACGCTTCAAAGGTTTCTAGACATTTTGGCATACTTTAGAAAAAATTTATGTATGTGTGTGTTTGTGTATGTATCATACATATACATATAGTAGATCGTAATAAAGAGAAATCTATTAAGAAGACTCTATAAAAGTTTCAAATAAATCGGTTTAGTAGAATTTTAGAAATCGTGGGTATCGTCAAGAAAAACACGCTCAGATATACCTTCAAAAATAATTTAAATTTTGAAAATGCATCTTGGACAAACATATTCTTGAATGAATAAAATTTGAAAAATATTCAATAAAAAATTATTTTTTTTATTTATTTATTTTAACGCGTCGCGTTATTTTTGGTACATGATATAAAATTGCATAAAATACGAATAAAATTATAATTTTATGATAACTAAATTACCTCTAAAACATTGTAAAACAAATAAAACAGGTAAAATAATAGGAGGGGGGAGCGGTTTGAAAAAAAATGGCACCAACTAAAAAAATACTAAGCAATTCAAGACCATGCTCACCGAACATATCAATAATTTAAATCGTAATATAATTTTTTTCAAACCGAAAATTTTACATTTTGAATAGAACTTAATTAAAAGAAAGAAGTAGATAGTAAATTATTATTAATTATTAGTTCATCATTTCAATTATATATTATCTGAAAAAAAAAACGTACAATTTTTTTGATAATCTCGATTTTTAACTTTGCTTAGGGTAAGTTTATAGTAATCAAAAAAAAATCGAATATGAGGATTCTTATATATATTTAAATTTCGAAAGTTTCTGAATACTTTGGCATCCTTTAGAAAAAATGGAAGTATGTGTGTGTGTGTGTATGTATGTATCATACATATACATATACATATCATAGATCACACTAAAGAGAAATCTTCTATTAAGAAAACTCTATAAAATTTTAAATAAATAACTAATAATAAAAAAAAACAATAATAACTTAAATAATTTCAGCTGCTTTTTGGCAATAATAATGTAGATATTTCATTTTTCTTATTCATAATTATGAATTTATTATACATATTCCAATATTGTCTAGGCACATAAGTAAATTGAAATTTTTGGCAGATGACAGTTTTCATTTGTTTTAATACTTGATTATTGATTGTTTTTTTTATTTATTCATTAGCCTTTTTGTTCATTTATTTATTATTTATCTATTAATTCAATTAATTATTTTATTTATTTAGTATATTTTATTTCTTTTTTTATTTATGTATTAGCTTTCTGGTTTATTTATTAATTTATTTATTAACATTCATGCTCATTTATTTATTTAAATAATTTATTTATTTATTTACTTCATTTGTTTATTTAATTTTTTCATCCATGTTTATTAAATTACTTATTCATTTATTTGCACATTTATTCATGCATTTATTTATTCAATCATTTATACATGCTTGAAGTTTCACAGAGAAAAGAAACAAAAGTGAATTATTGTGCTCAAACAGATATAACTCCGAAAATCAATTAAATTTTGAAAATTCCTCGTGTACACATATTTTTGAGCAGTTAAACTTTAAAAATATTCAATATAAAATCAAATTTTTAAAAAATTTGAGACCAAAGTATCTCAATAATTCACTTAACGTCGCTTCAATTTGCGCCGCGTTATTTTTGCCGACATAAAATTGCATAAAATATAGAGAAAATTTTAATTTTATGATAAAGTTATTACCTGTAGTACATTCTAAAGATCTTGCTTCAATAATTTGCGAAGTGGAGTTCAAACAAATATCTGTAAGATAATTCTTATTCCTCGATATTAAACCATCTATTAACCTAGATCCCCAACCACTTTCTGATTTTGTGAGCATGTTAATTACAAGAAAAATTATTGAAACCTGTAAAAAAATGTAAATATAAATTGTTGCATCAATAAGAATTGCAGATAAAATTATTATTACCTCATACTTGTTTAAAATTTGTTTCGGTACAACATGTGTTCCAAAATCTACCGGACTCATGGTACAAAATCTAATACGTTTCAATACTCCACTGTTCTAAAAATTAAAATAATTACAGTGCTTACACAAAATTAGATTAAGGTATCATATTAATTACTTTTAAAATTTCTCGTATCTTGTTTCCATAATTCGGATCGATTTTTTTTTCTTCTGGAGACCAGTCCATCATTGTTGACTCGGCTACAGATTCTTTTTTAAAGTTTCTGTAACCGGTAAAGTTTTGAATTGGTTTTGAATTATTTGCAGAAAGATTATGGAAAGTTGTGGTCGAATGGATACCGGAATCAGGATCAGGTGTATCAGATGTATCCATTTGAACTGAAAATTAAATTGATAAAAAATTAATAATACACCAGAAAAAACTACACTACACTATTAAAAACACTTTTATATGGAAAATTCGTGCTAAACGAAAATAACTATAAAAAGGTCAGTTTTTGATGCATAACAAATATATTGGACGAAAAATAAATATTACTGTATTTAATATCAAACATGTTTAATAAATTATAAGAAAATTATTTTTTTTCAATAATAAAACAAATATAAAAAGCTACATGTAATAATGCACTTTCTTTATAGATAAAAATTAAAATTGAGAGAAATAAAAAGTAGAAGGTTAGTTCAGTTTAGTATATCAGATTAATTGCTCTAATTGTGAACATATTTATATCGAAGCAACTAGCCAAAACCTGAGTAAACGCTTTCATTAACATAAAAATAACTAAAAAAAATACCAAACAATTCAAGACTATGCTCACCGAACATATCAATAACTTAAATTATAATACAGATTTTTTCTTCTCTAGTTTATTTATTTTCATCTTTTGCCATTGTGAAACTGTAAATTTTTTTAAAATTAAAGATTTTGTAAAAATCTGCTCATATTGAATAAATTTACGCTATCAATTATATATAAGCACTAATTAAAAACAAAGTTTAAAAACAATGATGCTCTGTTTTTGAGAACACTGACTTTATTTTATTATAAATACATTTTTTAACTTCCCGAAAATGAAGTTTAAGTTTTCATCAGATAATCTGATTTGCTAATTGTATGTTTTCTCGACATTTCAAGCTATTCTGAATCGAATGAGACCGATTTTGGAAAAAGTCGGCCAAACTAGGTTTTTTGTCGGGGTATGCGTTACTCATAATACCGACTAAAATCTTCGCTTATGTCTTGCGTTTCGTCCACACGAAAACCGCAGTATGACATTATTTCATGGGGGGAGGCTCTAGAATTCTATTCCCAACTTCTGGCAATAACAGTTTTCTCATAATTGTAAATTGTATAAGTGTTTTAAGACAAATTTCTGAATCTTACCGCACCAAAAATTAAAATTTTAAAAAAGCTTTAAAAGTTTTTGAAAAATTTTGAAAAAAATTAGATTGTTTGGAACACAGACAATATTTTTCTATAAATATATTTTGGAACTTCCCGAAAATTAGAAATTCTGATTTGATAATTTTACGTTTTCCCGACGTTTCAAGTCATTCTGAATCGAATAAATCCAACTTTGAAAAAATTATGTGTGTATATGTTTATACATACCAAACTAGGTCTTTTGTCTGGGTATGTCATTTCTTCGCTTATATCTTGCGTTTTTGCCCCAAGAAAACTGCCTTTAAGCATTATTTCATGGGGGGAGGCTCTAGAATTCCCTAGTATCTGTGTGTATGTAAGTACGTATGTATATACGTGTATGTAAGCCGATTCTTTATTGAATTACATCAAATGTCTTTTAAATTTTTTAAGTCGAAACGATCAAGAATCGGCTCACATACATACACACACATAATTTTTCTTTAAATTCGGTCTCATTCGATTCAGAACGGCTTGAAACGTCGAGAAAACATATAATTGGCAAATCGGATTTTTTAGCGAAAACATAAACGTCTCCTTCGAAAAGATAAATAACGCAACATTTTTTGAACTATTAATTGCATGATTTCCAAATAATACTTTTTTATTTTTATAATACGTTAAAATATGGATGAGAAATTTAAATGTATTATCCATAATATTTTACCTTGTTCACTACTACATTTCGCTTCCATTGTAGAACAAAATACATTGCTATCACGTAAGCTCGAATCATCTTCATCCATATGGCACTCAGAATCATATAAAATATTTTCAGCCCACCTTACGACTGCGTTGAAAATCTAAAATTATAAAATAAATATATATACATATATATATATATATATATATATATATATATATATAATTAAAGTTTGCATCACCTCAATCACTGTATCAATTTTCAAAACTTCTAGTTGCAATATTGTGTTAAGAGCATCTGATGTTAAATATATAAAGCCCTCATGGGCAAAAAAATCCTTCACATGTTCTTGAAAAAACTGAAAACAAAATCAGATAATATATATATATATATATATATATATATATATATATATATTACAATATATACCTTTATACACTTATTTTTCAGCTCCTCAATATCATACATACAGGCCAAATTAAATACTTCAAAAGTTTCATGACATATTTGCTCAGGAATTAATTTTACTGCACATATATTAACAATATCTTCTGCCTAAAATCACAAAACAGTTATTTCGGATAATACATAAAAAAATAATACTAATTCATTGTTTTTATTAAACGTTTTATATACCAAGTAGTTTTTATTTAGAGTTGTTTATTTGCAACTATGTAAGAGTTTTGTGTATTTCAACAATTCTAAATGTTTCATGTATCATTTTTGGTTTTTAATTTGCACACTAAATTTGGATATTAAATTGTGTAAATAAATAAATACATAAAATTGAATTACCATATATCGGTGAGCAATTGTAATCAAGCGTACTATTTCTAGTGTAGTAAGGCAAGAAAAATCTATTGATTGTCCTCTTGAATAAATAGCCCTGAAATAATAAAATAAATAAATTGCAAATAATTAGAAATATATGTAATAATACACAAATATTTGAATTCAATATATTTAGGTTTTATTCCAGTGTATTTTATATATATATATATATATATATATATATATATGAATAAAAAAGCCAATGCGTCGAATGTAAAGAATTTATTTTATTTTTTTCCATTGTATAAATTCATTTTTTTAAAACTTTTTCTTTATATTCTAAATTTCTTTTAGCTGAATGATGAGACACATCTAGTCTCGAAACGTATAAAAAATAAAATAAATTCTTTACATTCGACGGATTGGCAGTTTAATTAATTTCAGTATGTTTCAACGTCGAACAAAAAATCCTCAAGATATATATATATATACATATATATATATATATATATATATATATATATATGTATATATATATAAATATATATATATATATATACATACTTGATGACCCGACAGACGTAGGGCTCATAAGTAAATTGAAATAAGATGACAGTTTTCATTTGTTTTCAATGCCAAACAATGCCTCAAATGTTTTCAATGCATGATAAGCGGTTGTTTGTAAATTTTTCCATTTATTTCTACAATCTAACTATATTTCCAAAATTCAAAAAATCCTGAAAAATTCCCTTAACAAACCCCAGAAAGATTTATCGAAATCCATTAATCGTTTAGAACAAAAAAATGTTTATCTTTTATTTTATAGTTGGATATAACATGATCTAATATGTATTGATGGTTTTAAGTCTCTCTTTTAGCTTTTTATCTATCTATTATGTATTGTTTATTGTTTTGTATTCAGATGATTGGAATTTTGATATCTTTTAATAATAACTGGTACTTGTATATAGATAGATTACGTTGTTTATTATTTTGCTGTAGATAATAACCAGCAATTAGATTTGTTTTATGTGATATATATTTCTTGTCCTTGGGTGAAATATAAACAGATGAAGAAAAATCTAACTTGACTCAGATAAATTACGAAAAAGAAAGAGAATGAAAAATTCATTATTGGAAAACAATTGCTGTAATGTAAAAGTTTCACAGAGAATTCTTGATTAAAAATTATCTGTTCTTTATTAACTGATAACTTTACTAGCTAACTAATTTGGTGTTTATAGATATTGTTCTTTACGTTTGTCACAACAGTCTCTCACGGGTGTGTACAGTTTTTGTTGTAAAATTTTATTTTATTTATCCCATGACTAATCCATCGTATTTAAGGATAGTATTTCAATATTTACACCTAGACAAATGTTCAAACTTAGCATTTAAGTTACTTTTCGTCCAGCTAACTAGTAAATTGACACTGAAAAGTGACACTGTACCCAGTCGAGGTTCGACCTAACCAACCTTATCTTACACATCAAGATCAGAAATAAATACTATTTAGTAATATTAATAAATACTATCTTGTACTATTCTATGTGGGTTTGATAGAAGTTATCTCCAACTTACTCCAAAAACTTGTAAAACAGCACAAACTCATCTTCGTGAATGTGAACCTCAACAGGATTTGATTTTATGACTAATCCATCATATTTAAGGACGGTATTTCAATATTTACACCTAGACAAATGTTCAAACTTAGTATTTAAGTCACTTTTTGTTCAGGTAACTGATAAATTGACCCTGAAAAGTGACACTGTACCCAGTCGAGGTTCGACCTAACCAACCTTACCTTACACCAAAGTTTACACATCGAGATCACAAATAAATAGATACTATTGTATAAATAACTATACTATTAAATTTGTGTTTAAAGTAGTTATCTCCAACTTACTCTAAAAACTTGTAAAACAGCACAAACTCATCTTCGTGAATGTGAACCTCAACTTGGTAACTCGAACATCCAAAAATCATTCTTTCAAAGACAGGACTGCCTCCAGCTAATACAATTTTGTGTACATTGATATTCCTCACGACTTTCTAAAACATTAAATCAATATCAAGACTAAATTATCATTATATATTATTTAGTATATACACAAACCTCATTGTTTTCTGTTACAGCTACAACTGTCAAGACTTGATCAGAAAATTGTCCTGTCCCCAACATATCTAAATGACTTTTGAACATTTTGGTAAAATATTTATCACATGGACTAAAACTTATATAGTGGATTAATCTTTGCACAAGTTTTGCATAAGAATTAAAACTATAACCTAGACAAACACATGGCTGGGGTTTCAACAGACGACTGAATCGTTTTCAATAAAATCGAACACAATTTTGCATAGATGTCATCATATACTTATCGGCACATGTATAAAAATGATAAAACCAACTAAAATTTACATATAAGACTCCTCCATCCTTGGCGCTAAAAATCACTTTAACCTACCAACATATAAAATTTTAGGATTAACACATTAACACTAGGTGTAAGTGGAATTTTGCCTTAAACCAAGTTGCATGATATGTATAAATAATGTATAAAAATAAATAAAATTATGATTTAGCTATGTAGATATAAGAAGTTTAACTGACATTTTGAAAAAGTTGAGGAATTCAACTCGTACCCCTTCGTGATCCTTCGGCTATGCACGAAGGAACGGACCAGTTGTATGACCTAAGGACGCACTTGACCGTTAGAATTTTGAATTCAAATTTATAAACGAACCATTTTTTGTAGGCCTATAATATTTTCAATAATTAATAACGAGGAAATGGCCTGACCATATTTTTACCAAAAATCCATATTTGCGCAATTTCAAATTGATTTTGAGGGTTTTTGAATTTGCAAAATCGGTTCAGGATTTTTGGTCAAAAATCGCTGGCAAAAATTTTGTACTCATGTTTCACGTCTTTATTAACCCTTTCCAATCGCGAATTGCGAGATTTATACGTATTTTGCCGCCGAAGCGGCAGATTTCGAGTGCAAAGGGTTAATTTATTTTTGTAATAGAATTTCGAATTAGATGATCCGTTCTCAATAAGTGCTATATTTGCAATTTTTGCTGCGTATCTCCGAAACGGCTGGAGTTGCTTTTGGCAAAAACTACTCACCAGTACTCTCAATAAAGTATTTTGAATCATTCTGATCGGATGCTCGGTTTTCTCAAAAACTCGATTTCTATTTTCTGCATTCTTTGCTTCGTATCTCCGAAACGGCCGGACCTGCCTTTGCCAAAAACTAATCAGCACGTCTCCCTATAAACAGGAACCGAATGTTTCTTTATCATTCTAATCGGTTGATCCGTGCTCCCGAAAACGTGGACAAAAAATTGTTTAAGATGATCCAAAGTAAGAAAATTATGAAACTTACCTTAGCTCTCTTAAAAACTGCCAAGACTTTTGCACATTTTGCTCCATGTTTCCAAAACGGCCGGACCTGCCTTTGCCAAAAACTAATAATCACTTCTACCAATCATTATTAATTGAATGTTTTTAGATCATTCAAATCGGATGCTCCGTTCTCTCAAAAACTCGATTTCTATTTTCTGCACTCTTTGCTCCGTATCTCCAAAACGGCCGGGCCTGCCTTCGCCAAAAACTAATCAGCACATCTCCCTATCAATAGAAATCGAATGTCTTTTGAATCATTCAAATCGGTTAATCCGTGCGCCCGAAAACGTGTATCCAAAATTTGTATCCATACATACATATACATACACATACACACACGCACACATCCATTTTTTCTGAAGTATGCCAAAATGTTCAGAAACCTTCAAAACGTCGAGAAATGTAAAAATTTTCAATTTCGATTTTTGGCCCATTACAATAACTTACCCTACAGGAAGTTAATAAACATATATATATCGTATCCAATTAGAATGAATCCATAAGATAATTTAATCTCATATTTCTAAGAATTAAATGAAATAATAAGAATAAAATGATAATAAAATGCTGCAGTTTTATGTAACAATAAATGATTTTTAAAACTAAAAAAAAAATTTGGAAAATAAAAATTACTGGACAACACTTGTACAAACCAAATCCTGCAATATATGCAAAGAACCAAATAAAAACATCACTAGTTTATAATATAAATATTTATTTTATAAAGTAAATAAAATTCTTTAACACAATAAAAAATGTCATTGGTTTATTCTGTAGTCAATTTCTTTCAAACGAGTCAATTATCTCACTCGATAGCCTGCTCAGTCATTTGCAAGCACAGGGATTCCAATCTATTATTGATTTCCACAACACTAGATTTACTCTTCAATACATTCTCATCTAAATTCTTGACTTTAGAAATGGTCTGCTGAGGTTTGTTGGTAACGTTATTCAAAGGAGTGACCAGACTGGTTAGAGAGTGTCGGTGAGGCTCAAAGTTTTGAGCAGATTCTGGTTTTATATTAAAATTGGGATAGGAAGAGCTCTTGGCATGCTTATCGTTATTGTCGATGTGTTGATATAGTTTTGCACCGTTGGGTTTGTTGTACAAATTTGTCATGTGGTATGGATTTTGGAAGTTTCCTATGTGATTGCTTACTAGATTCCACTGGGGGTGGGCTGGTGGGGGCACTGGGCGATTGGGTCTTGAATATTGGTTCCACCTGGAAAAAAATCAGATATATATATATATATTAGATGATCCGACAGATGTTGTCCTGTACCCAAGTCTATAATTCAAAAGTTCCACATTTTATAATATCCTATCCTAAACTTTATAATATCCTATTTGATGTCCTGATTTTGTAATTCATTTATGGTATTAGCATAAGCAGAATAAGAAATTCAGAAAAAAATAATATAGTATCTGTATATAATATAACAGTCTATAATCTTCATAATTTCGAATGATGTATCAGTTGCTTTTTCTCATAACTCTATAATATTTGTGTGACGGAAAAATAATAAAAAGCAATAATTAGTCAGAAAAAGACCTTGAATTTTCATTCATATACCTTTATATTTATCTTTTATTCTTTCAGATACATAATAAGAAATTGATTGTTTTTTTTAATGGATTTATTTCCATGAAATCATGAGTTTTTTAAAAAATCGTTTGTACTAAAGTCGTGATATTTTCTAGAATCCATCAAGATCTCGTAAACCAAGTTAATTCTAGATGGAATACAATTATTTTTAATTTTGGTGGAAATCGCACTCAAGCTATTTGATTCAAATGAAAAAAACATTGTATGCATCTTATTTGCATAATAGCTTACTCATTTTGCACATAAAAGTACTCATTTTAAAGCTTATTTCGAGCACTATAAAACCACATTTTTATATCTAATCTAATATTGTTCCTTGAACACTTTAAAAAACACCGATTTATTAAGATTTTAATTGATACAATTTTGTTCATTACATGATTTTCATTAAAAGGTATATTTTTGAAGATATTAGCAAAAAACGATGAAAAACGCAAAAAAGAAACGAATTTTCAGTAGCCAGTAACTTGAAAAGTATATGCTTTTTTGAATAACATTATTAAACATTTTTCTCTTATAATTAGTTCTTTTATCAATATCCAACGTTATTTTGAAAAAAGTAAAATTACACCACTGAGAAGAAATACCCAGGAAGTGGTAAAGGAGTCTAAATTATTATCACTTTTGGACTTAAGAGTAAGATGAACCTAATTCCAGAATCTTATACAAATTGGAGTACAGTAAAAAAAAGTCTGACCCACAACGCTGCATTGACTGGAGTAAATATTCTGTATACAATGCCAAACATATGAATTTTTGACACAATGAAACTTCTAAAGAATTTTTTGTATAAGCAAATTTTTTTTTGTATTGTGATTTAGTAAAGTAAGGCTAAACACGACAGCATAAATAAAGATAATAATCTGTCACATTGAATATGTTCGAGCGCAATCACTTACAGTCCACAACTGTCAGACGCATGCGAAGACTGTTACATGCCAAATATATAATGTATCTTATATTATTTTAATTTTTGGCATATCTCAGCTGCTTTTCAGCAATGATAATGTAGACATTACATTTTTCTCATTTATAATCATGAATTTATTATATTTTAATATCTTAGCTCATAAGTGAATTAAAATAATTGGAAAATGACTGTCTTCATTTGTTTTTATGTCAAACAATGCCTCTCAAGTATTTTCAATATCACTCAATGATAAGCAGTTTCTTGTAATTTTCTCCATTTATTTCTATTATCTGACTATAGTTCTATGAATCAAAAGATTCTAAAAAAATCCCTTAACAAACTTCATAGAGATTTATCAAAATCCAAATAATCGTTTAGGAGGATCATCCTTTCATATCTCATTACAGAAGAATTTTATATATAAGATAAATATATATATATAAGATAAATATATATATATATATATATATATATATATATATATAAATCAATTATTACCTAGTTTTAGAATTCCTCCCATTGTTTGTGAAATCACTATTCCTCCTGTGGCTTTCTCGTCCATTGAACGAATGAGTATTATAAACATTCTTGTACTGCAGTTTATTCTGGTACTGGTTCATCTTAATAGTATTGTATTTCATATTCTTGAGTAAACCGACATGTGCAACAAAAGCTTCATTGCCAATAGCCCTATCCAAGACCCAAAAATATAAAGCCAAACATTCCTCATCATGAACGGCATTCATTAGATTATTGTTTAAGAAAGATGAAACTGCAAAAATAATACATTGATCAATACATATTGAAGAAATGCATTTACAGTTTGATGGGATTGAACTGTTTTTATACCTATATCTAAGACTTTTATGAATTGTCTAACAATATCATCGTCAGTGTGTGGTTTTATGGGACTAACAATCACCGATCTCATTTCTTCCAAAGCTGCAAACATTGTTGATCCGTGTGAACTTATTAAATCTCTCTCGACATTGCATAAAGTTGAATAACGTTCCTGTTAAATTATAAAATAAATTAATTAATCAATATATAAAAGATTAAATATTAAGGATAAACAAGTATGTGAGTAAATAAATATATAAATAAATAAATGAATCAATCAATTATGTAAAATAAATTAATTAAAGAAGTAAAATAAATCTTATTGATTTATTAAAGTAGTTTAAATAAGTAAATCCAGTAATTAAGTAAAATAAATCAAATAAATTAAAGTCAAGCCAAGTCAAATCAAGTATATAAAATAAAAAAATAAAGTAAGTAAAATAAATTGAGCATGTACAATAAACAAATATATCAAGTAAGCAAATTAAATGAATTAAATAGATAAATAGATAGGTAAATGAATTAAATAGATAGATAAATAAGTAAATAAATTAAATGTACAAGTAAATAAATATTTACCTAAATAAAAGAATAATCGAAATAAATATATTAGCAAATAAATAAATGAACCAATAAATTAAGTACATTGATAAGTAAATAATTAGGTATGTAAATATTTGAATAAATAAAAAAGTGAGTAAATAAATAAATAATTAAGCACATTATTAAATAAGCTAATAAATGAATATAACTAAAAAAATAATTAGGTTAAAAAATAAAAAGAAGTAAATCAATAAAAAAGGAAGTAAATAAAAAATTAAGTAAATGAATGAAAAAATAAGTAAATAATTAAGTAATTGAATAATAAAGTAAATAAATAATTAAGTAGTTCAATCAAAAAGTAAGTAAATAAATAAGTAAATAAATTAAAAAGTAAATAAATTAAAAAGTAAATAAATTAAAAAGTAAATAAATTAAAAAGTAAATAAATTAAAAAGTAAATAAATTAAAAAGTAAATAAATTAAAAAGTAAATAAATTAAAAAGTAAATAAATTAAAAAGTAAATAAATTAAAAAGTAAATAAATTAAAAAGTAAATAAATTAAAAAGTAAATAAATTAAAAAGTAAATAAATTAAAAAGTAAATAAATTAAAAAGTAAATAAATTAAAAAGTAAATAAATTAAAAAGTAAATAAATTAAAAAGTAAATAAATTAAAAAGTAAATAAATTAAAAAGTAAATAAATTAAAAAGTAAATAAATTAAAAAGTAAATAAATTAAAAAGTAAATAAATTAAAAAGTAAATAAATTAAAAAGTAAATAAATTAAAAAGTAAATAAATTAAAAAGTAAATAAATTAAAAAGTAAATAAATTAAAAAGTAAATAAATTAAAAAGTAAATAAATTAAAAAGTAAATTAAAAAGTAAATAAATAAATAATTAAGTAGATGAATGAAAACATAAGTAAAATGAGTAAATGATTAAATAAACCAGAGCAATCTAAATAAATAAATAAAAAAGTAAATTATAAAATAATGTAGTAAATAAACAAGTAAATAAATATTTGCTTAAATAATCAAATAAAATAACTGAACAGTTAAAAAAATATGAGTAAATTAAATAAACAAGCAAATTAAATGAATTAAATAAAAAAGTGAATAAATAAATGAATTAACAAGTAAATAAATAAATAGTTATATAAATAAAGTAAATATAAAAATATATAAAATGATGCATAAGTGAATAAATATATTTGATTAAAATAAATATTTAAATATATAATTAAGAAATTAAAATAATAGAATAAATGAATAAATAATTCAAACTAAATAAATCAAGTAAAATACAAATAAATAAATCAAACAAAATAAATCAAATGAAATAAAAATAAATAAGTCTATAAAAATAAGAAAAAAAATCGAGTAAAACAAAAAATAAATCTATTAAAATAAAAAAATAAATCAAGGAAAAAAAATAAAATATTTAATTTAATGAAGAAATCAATTAAGTAAACAAAAATCTTGTAAAATAAATACAAAAATAATATTAAATAAAAAAATAAAGTGAAATAGAAGAGAAAACTCATCAGAATTTCGTTATCAATTTGAATTACCTTTAATCTCTGTATACTCAGGTACAACTTGTGTCTGGCCCCCTTGGTAACACCTAATCTAGCAAGGTATTCTTCGGTGATAGCCATCATATCTTCATAAGAAGTATTCGAAAACAACCATATATATTTGTGCAACCTTAAACTTTTTAACCACTGAGCTATATTAGTCATGCCAGCATTTTTACTTGCAGTGGTCTTAGCCGACGAATTCTTAAAATCATCTAACCTAGATTCTGATCCGCTTGAGATCAAAGAATTATGAGGACTTAATAAAGCGTTATGCTCACTTGATAAGGAGTAACTTCTAGGTTTCTGCATTAAAGTTAACAGACTTAAATTTTCATTTGAATGGAATAGTATACCGTCGTCTGATGAAGGGGTTAAACTGCTTGATCTGTGTGTTTTCACAGGAGATTCGGTTGCTTTTGGGGCTATATTATACAATTTACAGTTTTGAGTGAAGAAATCATTATTGCCAGATGAGTCTTGTATGTTTTCTGTGGTTGAATCTTCGATTTCAGTGCCGTTTTTAGAAAAAGACAATTGTGAATCATCATCAAAGTTGTTACTGGAATCTGTTTTTGTGTAAGCAACGTTTTTGCCAATGGTTTTACCAAAGTCCTCTTTTGTAAGCTGCTCATAGTCAGGATTAAAATTAGACCATGAAGGATATGATGTTGTAATATTGGTTGTAGGTTTATCGGTGTTCAAAGATTTCTGAGAATTATGCAAAGACCAAGCAGAACCATCACCATTTTTGATAGACGATGTAATATCCGGTTGAGTAGCACCTCCTAGGGCTATATGTTCTTGCAGATGATGAAGATATTGAGTCAAACATCTAAAAAGGTAAAAAAATAATAAAGTAAATAATAATAAAGTAAATAATTAAGTAAATAAATATATATTTACTTGAATAAATAAATCAAGAAAAATAGATATATGAGCAAAGAAATAAATGAATAAAAAAAAAAACAGTAAATATAAATAAAATAAATATATAGGTAAATAAATAATATTTTGTAGATGTTCAAATAAAAACATTAAAAAAAAAATCAATTATTTCTTATACCTTTATTATATCTTACCTTCGATCTTCACCAGTCACAGCGGGATGTATAAGCAAATAGGACAATAGTTGTTGGCATAAATCTTCACAACCGGGCCTAATTACGGCTTGAGGTACCAGGGATAAATATACATTTTTCGCTTCGTCGTTGCCCAATTGAAGAAGAGGTAGGCAATGCAAAAATTCAGGTAAAATTACCCCTAAAGAAATGACAATGGATAAATATTTATTTATTGATATATATATATATATATATATATATATATATATATAAGTAAATGAAAGACAAATTAAAGAACAAAGTAAGTAAATTGAAGAAACTAAGTGAGTAAATTAAAGAACAAAGTGAGTAAATTAAAGAACAAAGTGAGTAAATTAAAGAACAAAGTAAGTAAATTAAAAAAAATATTGCTGCTTCATCATTTCCCAATAAAAATGAGAGTAAGCAATGCAAAAACTCAAATGAAATGACTCGTAGAAAGTTATTAACGCATACATAACTGATGCGCAGATATGTATTTTTCTGTAATTAAATAAAATTGATACAAGTAAAAATAGCCCCTCCTGGCCAATGCTGCATTTAATAAAATAAACAATACTGAATATGGTCAATATTAGGTTAATTCTAATAATAAAATATGTCAAATAAAGCTAGGTTAACCAGAAAGATGGTACTGACAGCTTTCAAAAATAATATATATAAAATTATGGTTACCGTTACCTTTAAAATAATCTAAGGTCACATCTTGAAATCCATTCTTACAATAATCTTGCATTTTGTCATTTGAATACATTGCATTATCAATAAGGAAGTTCATATGCCTATCGCTTCCCATTTGCTTTTGCATATTCCTGTAACTCGAATTCTTAATACCTAATGATTCACTATCAATCATCTGATTACCCATATCACTTCCAGCAGAGCCATTCAAAAGATTTCTTAAATAATTAGCATTATTAGCGTTCTGTTCCAGAGTTTTGAATTCTCCATACGTAACATTTTGTAGATTATTTTCAATACACATTTGCAAGAACTTTAAGTTCTGATAAGGAATCCCTCGTAACAGGGCATATAAAACAACAGTTTGCTCACACTCGTTCCAATTTTGAAAAAGATTAGTTATAGTTTCTACCTGTTCACAGAACAGGGCGTTCGAATTTTTCATTGTGCTCATTGATGTAGAGTACTTCATCTTAAATAAATCGAGTTACTTTGTTAAAATTATAATAAATCGGCTGCCGGGCAATCCTGCAAACAAAATCTTGTTTATAACATCCACAGCCATGGAATTCTTATAAGAAATATATGAGAACTGATTGACAAAACTTACTTGATGGTTTTGTTGACGCGTTGGGGGCTTGCAAATCCGGTAATGATTTTTCGTAAGCGTGCAAGCCCTTTTTCGCGCACTATTATTTTTGGTGATGAAATGACTCGCCCTTCATCACAATTGATTAAAAAGTGTTTAATGTTACTACACCATTTGTACAAATTGGCATAGAAAACATAGGATAGTGACAGACTAGACGCACTCGAAACTGATTGTGATGCATCTAACTTCAGGCGGGTTTAATTGTGAGGGCGCCAAAATACAAACATTCAAAATAAAATGAATCGAAATTCAAACAATAAAATGAAATCAAGGGGAAATAATAATGATATTAATAATAGTCACGTTTTTTGTATTCAAACAAATTTTAATAGTTTTATATACATAGATAATAAAAGAGTGCTTATATAGTTTGATTCATAGATAAGTAAACATAATGGTTTGATTAGTCTTTCAAAAACAGTTTGTGTTGTTAAGAACACATTTGTGTACATGCTGTATCAAATGTTTATTTGTCGTTTTTGTTATAATTATTGCTTCATTTTTACTTGCAAATTTTTTTAGTTCTTTTATTATTACTCGATACACTAGGTATTTTAAAATTCGCACCTATCAATTTTTTAATTTGCCGCCATCTTGACGTGCGTTTGCTTCTATCAGCGCCCTCACGTAATGATATTTATCTAATATTATTGTTTGGTTTAGGTATGAAGATTTATGAAATAATTATAGCATCAAAAGACAATTAAATACGTTATTATTTATTTATCGTTTATTAATTTTACTGTTTTATATTCAAAAAACACAGCCATTGTTTTGAAGTTGGCAGTAGTTAAAGACCGCGCACTTATTTACGTCAAAATTTGCTGGAATCAAAACATGGTGGTAAACAATTTGTGTGTGCAAATGTTATTTCTTAGTGTTATATGATGCAAAACTAAATTTTTATACATGCTCAGTGCAAATTAAATCAGTTATAAATGTTCGCGTTTAAAAAATGTCCGCCACAAAGAGGAGCAGACGACCTCCAAAAAGATTTGTAGAATTGAACGATGATCCACCAAAATGTAGTACAAAACCCAAACCTGATAAAGATCTCGTACTTAAAATACTACCATTAGAATACACACCTTTAAAGACAATGTATTTCAATATTCTAAATGCTGGATCGCAAAATGAGGAAGTCTTAGCAAATTCAGATAACATAACCAAAATGAGTGAGGGCTCCAAAACTGTGGAAACCATCACCATTGTTGATATAAATGAAATTAAAAACAGAGGTAGTAGAAAGAGAACGTTAAAGACTAATACAAATGATGGTACAAAAGTTTCCACACCAAGAAATATATCGTCAACAGAAAAAATTAGACCAAAAGCGGTCAAAACCAGGATAATAACACCATCGGAATCTAATTATAAGTCTGATACAAACCTAAAGAGCCCAATAACACAAAACACTGGACCTATAAAAATAGCTAATGTGCGGACCATAACAACAGATGATATCCAATCCATGTATAAAAAAGGTAGTGACATAACAAAATCAGTAACAATTACTCCAGTAGTATCCAGTACACAAAACACCAATAAAACTAGTTCCATTACCACTCCAAATAGAAAGTTATTAACTACAAAAGACAGCCCGGTGACTGCTATTGTACTAAAGACAAAACCCATAATTCGTCCGGTGTGTAGTGAGAAGCTAGGTTTAAAACCGTTGAACATAACTGAACCAATAGTAATAGACGATGATGAAATTGTGAGTAAAGACAACCCGGTGAGTGATAAAAATGGAACAGTAGGCAAAGATTCACAACCAGAAACCAATAAACAACCACAATCAATTCATTTAGGGCAGTCGGTTATAACAATTGATGAAAATGGGTCTGTGCGTGTTGAAATATCAGAAACCAATGTGCAAAATGATAAACCTGGTGCTACAGTAAATAATAGTTCAAAAGTAACCAATGACAGCAGTTCAAAAGTAACTAATGACAGCAGTTCAAAAGTAACTAATGAGAGCAGTTCAAAAGTAACTAATGAGAGCAGTTCAAAAGTAACTAATGACAGCAGTTCAGACAAAGTTAGCAAAAAGCTTGATGAAAATGAGTCTATTGTTATAGATGATGAAGACGATGAGCCAATAATACAAAATAAAGATGCAAATAAAGATAAACTGACATCAGAGTCCATTATCTCACCTGTGAAACGGATCAAGGGTGTGATAAAAAAAGGTAGAATAGTGTTAAATAAAAATAAGTTTATGCAAGCTGATAAAAACGGTGAAATCGTTATAGGTAACAGAAGATTTATCATCACCGGTAGAAGAGAGCCGATAAAATTAGATAAAGGTGGACTGGTGAACAGAATGATTGCAAAAATTAAACCTGTGTTGCAAAAAGAACCGGAAGTCCAACCGGTTGTAACAGATCTGAGTGCAAAATATGATAAAAGATTCTTCTCGTCTTATGTGAACTTGAAGATGATAAATTTTAATCAGTATGACAAAGTTAGTGACCAAACGTACAAGTTGAAGAGGGAGAAAAGAGTGAATTTTGCTAGTGATACTTTGGTTGTTCCAAGGACCCCAAAAAGAAAACTTGATGTTGACGAAACGGTGTCACCAAAAAGAAGAAAACAAGATCCGCCACAATTAGAGGATGTTATAGAACCAGAAGCGCATGTTATAGAACCAGTAACAAATCCTCTTATCCCTGATTCGACTTCCAAACTCTACGGGTTGATTCTAGAGAAGCAGCAAAACAATGACTTCACAGATCCCTTTGAGGCCCCACGCAAGAACTTTCCGTTTGAGAGTGTTGCTTATCGAATAAGCAAAATGAAGAATGGAATTAAAATGCCTTCGCACCAGTGGTGTTGCTCCCTACGCCACAACATAGTCACAGCAAAGCCCAGCACAAACAGAGCCATTGGTAGCTTCCAATTAGGAGGCAGAGAAACCATCATGTACTACGACGAGAGTGACATCATTAAATACGTCAGTACATTTTCTGAAATAATTAAAATGTCCAGCTTCAGTTTCAAACGTTACAAACTGATATACGCAAATGAAAGTGTCTCATCAGAAGTAGATAGAAAAGTTACAATTTTTAAAAATGGTGATTATACAATTAGTATGGATGGCATTTCGATAAGACTCTGTGCAGCGCCTTTGAAAGTGAGGGATGTGAAAGATATCGAAATTCTTTTAGATATTATTGATCATATTAATTTGAAACATGATTTAATCATAGCATAGTTATATTAATAGACATAGAATTGTATTTTACACAATTTGTTTGTATCGGTTTTACAAAATATATTGATTATTGTTTTATGAAGATTTTATTTCAGATTTTTATTTTCAATAGTTGGTATTGGTATTTAGCCTTGAGGCAAGTTACATGAACATATCGAATGTGTAAATAATCGACTTAATGAATAATAAACAAATTAATTTATGAGTGATTAGAAGTATTCCGTGTGGATTTATTATACATAATTGAAAACGAAAGAACACGTTAATCGGAGTATTTTCTAAAAGCAAATTTTCACAAATCAATAATTTTTATAATTGAACCAATTTTCGTAGGACGTTAATCGTTTAGTATGTTCATTAAGACCAAGTAATCTATCGTTATATACCAAGTAAATCATCTAATTTTAATTTTAGCAAACGCGCCAACAGAACTACTTATTTTCTCAAACTTTGATGAATTTTTAAAATTAAACCTCTTGTCGTAAGGCCGTAATATTTCAGTAAGACCATGATATACATCGCCAAATTACAAGTTAATTACAAGAAAACGGCTCGGTAGATTTTCACCTAAAACTAATCAGTATCATTCCCAAAAAATATCTTTCGAACAGTTTTTGGTTTTTTAAAATCGATTCGGTAGAATAAGCTTAAACGTGGGTGAAAAGTTTAACACTCTTTTTCAAATTACGAAGGAACGGCTCGGCAGATCGTCTCACGAAACTGACAAACTACAGTCTCATTGAGATACATCAAATGACTTTTAAATTTTTGAAATCGGTTCAGGCGTTTTTAGAAAACGTCGATCAAAGTTCTAATTTTGACAAATGCCAAAAGAACGATACCAATTTTTGCAAACTTTGACGAATTTTTAAAGCTAAACGAGTTGTCGTAGGGCCGTAATATTTTAGTATGATCTAGAAGACTATGGTATCTACCGTCAAAAAATAATCATAAAAATCGTCGAAATTTTATTTAAAACTTTATTACAAGGCAACGGCCCAGCCGATCTCTACCAAAAACTAATCAGCACGATTCCCAACCAATATCTTTCGAACGGTTTTGAATTTTCAAAATCGATCCAGAATTGCGGGCTAAAACGTAGACAATTTTTTTTCACTTTTCTGCGATTATAAAGAAACGGCTTGGGTGATCGTCGCGCAAATTAGATAAACAAAGTCCACAACTCGATGCATCGAATTGTTTTTAAATTTTTGTAATCGGTCCATCCGTTTTGAGAAAACGTCGATTTCCGGCAAAATATCTGTTCACACACACGCACACATACTTTTTTCAAATTTGGTCTCATTCGATTCAGAATGGCTTGAAACGTCGAGAAAATATAAAATTTAACGAGTCGGATTTTTTGATGAAAACATAAACTTCTCCTTCGGGAAGTTAATAAAGGATAAATGTTGCAATAAATAAAGGAGTCGATCACTGTTCATATATGGTCCAGTCATTAAGTTTGAATTAGGTAAGAATCTCGGAATTCGAGATACCCAGCTGAAAGTCTGTAAATACTTGTATATTGCACCATAAAACTGTCCCAAAACCTGCATATGGTAGCGTGTACGAAACATATGTAGGTTTTGAGACAACGTTAGGTGTCAATATACAAGTATTTACAGACTTACGCGGGATAATGACAAACTTATCCTTCAATCTA